>NW_026858881.1:0-31352 GCF_026571515.1 Ruditapes philippinarum
AACTTTTGGGATATATTCATTCATAATATAAATCTAGTTTTGGATTAACATTTTGGATATTGCGAAAACAATTTTACGAGGGTTGTTCAATATATAATGAGACTGTGTTCATATTTCTTACTTGATACATTCAATTGTTATATGCAATACATTAAAGCAAAATTCATACATTTCTGAACACAATCTGAAAATATTAAAGTTATCCATAAAATAGATTTAAAGTTACAAAATTTATAAGAAAGTCATGTTTGCACTATTACCTCCGCACAAAAATATGTCGCGACGTCAGCGACGTCGTTCGTGCAGTTAACGTCGCTATGATGTCTTATCATATTCATAGCTTTCCGAAGGCAGAACACATCTTTGGTGGCGTGCAACCCACTGATTGATAATAATGTCTTCATACCACTCACTTGTTACTGACTTTATAACACAATTTACGACAGTCTGTAGGTCTTTCAGTGTTTTAAACCGCGCGCCCTTCAATTGAATGTTTATATGAGGGAATATAGCGAAGTCAAACGGTAAAAATACAAACATACATTGTCTGAAGACAGATAGGTAATACGGTTTTCATTATTTCATAACCTAATGCATTTCCTATTTACTGATAAAAATTGAAGCAAGAATTAAATTGTGGTGGTTATAATTGATTAGGGTTTATTGGTTGAAAATAGTTGTTTTGGTTGTTGCATTATATTTGATTGTTGAGTTACATCTGTTTGGTAAGATATGTTGGTTGATATTTGTTGAGTTGTATTGAGTGATTTTGTCTTGTCAAGATTATATTAGTTTATTCTTTGTTTTTGAAGAAATCTGTAAATATTGGGTTTTTTTAGTTTAAGTTGTTTTCTGACGCTGATTAGATTTTGTGAAGTTAATAATGTTGGTTGAATGTTTGTGGTGTATACTGTATCTTAGAGTTGTAAAAATATTCATTTTGTGTTCTTCATTTTTGTGGTGATTTTATTGTTTTGTTTGATCATAAGTTGTTTACAGCTTGGTGTCTAAGTATAAAATACTTATACGATTTGTCGACAAATAGGAATCGAGTTATCAATCAGTCTGTAACTTTCCAGATGATTTTGCTTTGTGGAATCTTTGAGGTTTCATAAAAAGCTTTTTTCTTCTTTATTTTATTTTAAGAGTGCTTTCAATTATGCTCAAATAAAACATAAATGTAAAAACAGTCATGAGCCATAACCTGTTAAAATCTAACCCACTGGCTCTAGTTTCCTCTCTTTATCCTCATCCCAAATATTTCCCCATTGCTGTTCGGTGTTCAAAATGGTTGCTGTCCGATGTTCCGGGTGGTCTTATTCAAGTGGTCCTGGATCATGTTTTGGCGTTACAACATAAAGCTTAATCACTTTCTGTTCCAGCAGCGTAAGTGTAAAGGGTTAAACCTGTTTAAATTTGCATGCAATGCATTCTCCCGACACATTCCTTCTTTTCTGTCATACTTGAACAAAATGTGAACTGTTACTGTTGTAATTGTAAACTGCATTTTACATATGTTGTGAAACTTCAATCATATTTGCTTGAAAATTGTATACGTGTTAATTACAAATTAACAGGAAATGTGTGTCTCGGTCGATATAATCAAACACTATTATGTAAATTTGTGAACTTAAAACGACCAAGTTGTCAATCAAAGTTTTCAATGTTTTTGAATTTTCTGATTTAGCTCCCAATTCTTCTAAAATGTTTGTTCTTTCCTTAATTCAGAAGTGGTAAGCTGTTTTTATTGATTAATTGAATATTGTTATTTTATAGTAGGCTTTGTTAAAAACTAAGTAATATCTTTTAAGAACATATGAACCCCTTCGTCGCCTTAATAGTCCTTTCTGTTGAAAGACGTGTGATTTATTCTATCTGTAAAAAAATATCCGGAAACAAAGTGATCCCTCGGAAGCGTATCACAAGACTTATCAACAAGTCTTAATGTGAGTGGAATGCAATGACTTATTTGGAAATAAATATCGATCAAAGAAAAAAAATCAAAGGATAACACTCATAACAGGGCTCATTGTAAAATGACTAGGACTAAGCTGTTTGCTACTTGGGTCAAGTTACCTGTTCGCTGTGTAACATATGTGTAGTAAATTCTTAAAACTGATTACTTAAAAATGATTATTAAAATTAACATAATGTACATGTGGATACGGTTATTTACAGGTTATCAAAGATTCTGTTGTCCAATACATGAACATATTTCATCGAGTACAAAGAAAACCTTCATGGCGGGTCGAATATGGTGTCTAACGTTTTGAAAATATAAAATACATTCCACAAAATTTATTCTCTTTTGAAGGAAGACAAATAGTATATTTGAATGTGGTTTTCCTGAACAACACCGCATTGGTTTCGGCAAGATACTGTTTAACCCCTTCAGGGATTTTTATTTGATCTCTGCTTAACTTGACTGCGAAAAAAATGTGTTAGTTAGACTCCCGATGAATATTACGTACGTTCTAATATTTATTTACACCACAATTATGAAACTGGAAACTCGTATCAATTTAAAAAATAATAGGACGGCATTGTTACACGAGATGTAAATAGTTTGTTGCCAACACGTCAATAAAAAGAGAAAAAATGAAATGGGTTTGTTTTCAGATTGCAGTATTACCGGTTAGGTACATGTAAGAAAGCAAAATATTTGTAATGGAACACGCAAATATGTATTTTGTCTTTTGACTCAGAGTCTATGAGTATTTGAATTATAACTAAATGTGTACGTTCAGCTTTTTCGGCATCTTATTAGTATTAGTTCTTAATAACTGATATGTTTTCTTCACATATTTCTCTCAAACCAGAACCGCATTATTCAACAGACCGTTTTGCTCGTGCTGGAGAAGGGAATATAAGTTTTATTTTATAACAAATCCTACATATTGTTTATTCAGTATTGTTAAACTGTCGGCCATTTGTACTTGACTGCCGTCCTCATTTTTGTTGTACTTGTAAGTTACATGTATGATTTTCATTTCTGAAGTGTCATGGCTTTATATTATGTAAAAAGAGCTCATTCGTTTTCATCGCCTAAATTTCGAATCTCTAGGTTTTTATATTTTTAATTATACGCAGCTGGTTTTATAAACGGATAAAAACATCTTTCGACATTTAAAATGGAGGCAGTATGAACTTATATGGCTTTCAGAACGTTTATAAAGAGAAAGAGTCATTGGCGCTGAGATTTGTGCTAAAATCTTAAACATTTTTTTTACTACCATATTTTGTTATTAATACAAAATATTGTCATATAATGTTTACAAAAAGGATTAATAACATAATATTATACTTTAAACATTCCCAGTTCGCAGTAATAAAATGACTTTTAAACCCTAAGTATTATAACAAATACAATGTTTCATTTTGTTTTATTTGTTAAATTTGTTTTGCAAAATTTTGCCATTTCATTGTAACAATAATCACTTAAATTCTAAGACAATGCAAGGTTCTCAGGAAACATGTCAGATGTCATTACTCAATCTGCCAACACACATTTTCTGTCCTGTGAAAACAGGAATTGTTTTCAAGATGAATATCAAACTTTGACACCACTTTGTTTCTGCATAATAATGAATTTTTCTACTGAACTGTTGTTTTCATGCGTATGTTGCAGTTTAAACTGGAAGTAATTACAAAAGCATCGTTTAGCGAAGCGTTGGTGCGTGCGTGTGTGCGTGTGTTGGTGTGTGTGTGTTTATTTTTTTATTATTGTTTTTTGTTGTTGCTGTTGTTTTCTTTTCCTTACATTAATAGGTCAAATGTTCATGCATTTACCAGAGTTTGTTATTTAATGATCTGTAAAAAAGAGAGGACAGGAGGCAAAGATTGTAGTAAACTTATGGCAAACTATCAAATATTTTGTTTCTTATTTTCTTTCAGAGACATATTGAATGCTTGAGATTCATAGTCATGCAACATAGTAACTATTTTTTTATTTCTGTTAATCTTGAAATGACTTGAAACATATGTCTATATAAACAGAATCGTAAATATTTTTGATTGAAATATTTTATTCTTATTTCTTGAGAAAAGAACACAGACCATATTACTACAAATCAAGATGTATTGTGTTTTCGTGTCACCATTACTCGATCTATTAAAAACCTATGTTTGCCTACGTTAATGTAAATTGTCGAGAAATTATAACACCATTTTATCAATGTAAATAAATCTAATAAATAAAGTCGAATCATGATAAGTATGTACGTTGTTGTATAAAGATTTAATCATCTAATATGACTTTCAAGCACCCTTAAATTGCCTGAGCAAAGTGAAAATTTCAAAATAAAAAAACCATTTCATATGGCATATAACGAGGAAACATATCCGTTTAACAATTCAATTGTGTTATTCAATGATTCTAATGAAATCGTAACGAAAATTTAGAGAATAAGGTTATATAAATGTTAGATATCATTATGCATGCTTTATATAACTGAAATGTTTAACAACCTGAACAAACTTCTTATAACGGTTACTTCCCTTGAACAGTAAAACAACTGAATAGTAAATTGCAGATCACTGAGTGTATATATTGCGATCCTATAAGACAAATTAATACTGACCAGTCTGTTCCCCTTAAAATGATTCTTTAACAGATCGAACGCTGGGCAAAGCCATTTAAGATATTTTATTTAAGTAGGGTAAAGGTAAAGGTTTTTATAAAAGGGCAATATCAAATTTTTTGGTTTTTTTGTGCGAAAAATCCCGGGAAACAAATTACAACGAATCGGCAAAACCTGAGGGTTTCTTTTTCTGTATCTATTTATAGTTTGATGGTTTAATATAATAAATCTTTTGTCACAGTGAATCATACTGGTCATGTTTTTCTTAGTTGATAATTTCTTAAACAATGGTGAAATCCCGATGACAATTTTTTGTAAATTAAAAAACAACAACAACAACAAAAACGATAAACAACATTCGTGATTTTTTAACATGGTAAACAATTCCGTTATCAGAACAAAGCAAAAGAGGTATAATATACAGAGGTCACGTGGGTAGAGTAATAGAATTGATTACCGTCAGCAGGCTTCGAGTAACACTGGCTGACCTTTCCAAGTCAAAAATTATAAGTTTTAAATAATTAACTATTTCATATACTTTTCCTTTGAATTATGAGGGCTTTTTTTTTATCTTTTATTGAGTTTTTTTGTATTCCTGAATAGGTTTTCCTATCAAATAATAACCACAATTCTTAATTAAATTTTTAAATATTATTTTATTGACTGTAATTTAAACGTATAAAGTAGTTTGCAAGCCTTTATAAAAAAGTTGGTCATATTTCATTTAAATAACCAACACGTACTTTGATGTCTTTCGATGCCGTTTTAAAGTGCAGTTGTCCTTAACTAGCCTCTTTTACAAAATGCACTTCATCATTTGTCACTAATTTGGCTAAAATTCTAAAACACAAAACACACTGTAATTCTAAAGGTTATCAAGCAAAATGAATATATAGTCTCTTGTTATCCGTGGCTATTTTAATTGCCATGATTAAGTAAATACAGATATATTCGAATAAAAATTTACTGCGATTTTCTTATACAAATACATATATTTAATGTCAAGACACATCAACTAGCTAGAACATCAGTATTTAAAAAGGCAAAAAATTTTTTTTTAAAAGATTTATGACATTCGTGCAAAATTTTAAGAAAACTGAACAAACTAATTTTAATAACGGAAACGGATCCTTACGGACAGACGGATTGATATACATTACCATTTCAATATTAATTAAAGAAGCGAAGTTTGACTTTTGTGCGTGTCATATCAAACGTCAAGTCTTTATAAATGTAGTGTGAATATTATTTTATGAAGTGAAATAGGATGTTAACCAAGCGGAATATCTATTGTCTTACTGATGCAAAATGCAATCTTGTCTTAAACTTATCTTGTTTAACTGCCAGACGTATTTATTTTCGATTCCTGGGTAAAAACATATCTATGTCCTGAATTAGAATACATTTCTAAGTTTCAGATATTTCATTATTTTTCAATTGGCAGTATTGTATTGAAATTTTACGTACGACGATATATATACTGATTGTCTGACAACAGTTATTGTTAGAAAGTTAATATATGTCTGTCTGGAAATGTAAGTTTCCACGCTGGTGAATGTCTGAGACTACCGGTAATTAGAAATATGTCTACAAACATGTGATTAGATATTTCCGTTACATTAACAGAATAAATGTGTTTGTGTCCTTGATAAGTGCAAACCTGTAAACATATCTGTCTGAGTCACAGTTGTTAGACTTTTTATTTGATATACATGTAATATGTAATAAAACTTTCCTGTCTGTGTTTTATTTTTCTGTCTGTATTTTTTTCTTGTCTTTTTCGCTTTTTTTATGTATTTTGTTTTCGGTATTGGGAAAGAAATAATTATATAAAAACAGTCTCGTAATTTAAAAAAAAACAACATATTACGTTTAAGTTAAATGTGCTTAAAAATTATATGACTTGTTTACTTTTTTGTTCAAATAAATCATTATTCAGACATAATAAACCAAAACTACCTTATTATAGAAATCTTGCTTTGCATTTTAGACAATGTTTTAAAATCATGTATATATTTTTATGTAAGCAGACTTTTGTTTATTTCATTTTTTAAAATCATTGATCTTCTTGGCAGAATATCAAATGGCTGAAATTATTATCTGTAAATAATATGTTGTATACCGCATGTGAAAGAAAATCACGAAAAAATGATGATTTAATTAATTTCAATATACATGTAGAATGGCGTAGCCAGACCTGTTTTTTTTTACCGAGAGAATGCCCCCCCCCCTCCATGGAATTCATTTTTTTACTAAGAGGGTCTCTGATGCGTTAATGAGCACTATGAGAAACTGAATTTGATCAATTTACACCATTTTAATTATTTTCAAATATTTTGGAAAACAAAAACAATTATACTATACCTACTTAAAATACCAGGGGAACCTATTATTCTGTTTACGTACAATTTTATTTGTATTAGATAACAGAAACATTATATGATACAACTCGTTCAAGGATCGATCATAAAATTATAAAAATAACTTTATTATACCGTTTTTAAATTTTATGGAAAATATTTTATTACTTATAGTTTGTACCTTTCAAATTATATTAAACATATTAAGAAGCTAGAGCGGCTCATAAAAGTGTGGTTAGTTACTCTAACCAGGGAAACAGACACAAATTACCCGGGAAGCCTGTTTTCCTTTGCCAATTTAACTAGTTAAAGTACATTTACTACGCTTTGGATTTTGTATATATGTATAATATGAAAACAATCCATTCTTGACAACAAAAGAAGGACATTGATATTTGTAATACGTCATTTATCGGATCCAATGGCATTAAATTGTCAATCCTACTGCGAAAAGATAATAAAATAATGACAGACAATATGTGTGTAGGAACAATTATAGGACGTTGACACTAAAAATAAATTTCCTTTCAGGATTTCTGTAACTTCTAAGCTAATTTCACAGCAGCTAAGCATTCCAGAGCATATTAAATGTTTTGCAACACCTATGTTTCCCTAAACATTTTAAGTATTATTGCAAAAGCTGTCATTTTATCAAAAGAAATAGTCTAAAACATTGTTTTCCAGCACACAAATTGTGTCATATATATACAAACGTATGTATTTTTAAAACCCTATATTAATTGTCAAAATGAAACAGAAATACCTCAGGTGTTAAGCTTGTTTGTTAGTCAAGAATATTACTCATACATAAACTTAGTTTCAATTTAAAAATGAAACAGATTTATCTCTCAAAAAGTATTCTTAATCTTAATTGTTAAATGGTTAAACAACATTATCTCAACGGATATGTGTATCTTAATTGTTAATTTAAACAAAATAATTTAGAATATAAATACAACCTTATAAGTTACATGAATAAATAATATTATTACAATGAATATTAAAACCTAAACAATTAAATGAAACATAATTAACTCAATGAATGTTTTTACCATTACTGTTAGATGAAACAGAATTGCCTCTTGAGACATACCAAACCTTAAATCTTAATTCAAACAATAATAATAAGAATAATAATAATAAAAAATAATAATAATAATAATAAAATGTTATTAAAATCTGGAGGTAGATAAGAATGTAAAATAATAGTGTTAATTAACTGGCTTTTTTGTCCAGGAAAAACCTCAACGTTTGCACATTTTCCATTTGTGACTATTATCCAAGTTGTAATCATATAATGCCAGAAAATGTAAATCCAAACGTTCTGAATAGTTTTAGCCTATTTTTAGGTGCTTTCATTTATAATTTTGAAAATAAATCGCCAATACCCATACTGACAACATGCAAAAAACAGCTTTCTATCTACAACAATATACACCACTTAATTGACTCGGTTGTTTCTTCAAAATATATGTTTTTGCATGTAACAGGCGCCATTAAATCTTAGTCTAAAGAAATTGAAGACAGTTATGGCTTTTAGACCAAATATGAGATTACATTCTTGTGTCGCTATCTTTCTCAAAGTAAATAGTAACGGCTTGTGAGAACCGCTAATGTTCTTTGCAAAATGTCTATCTTTTATAAATGAAAGCAAGATATTGACAAAAACTTGTTATAGGAAAATATAAAGTGTTGTTATTGCCTTTTTGCAACACCAAAATGACTAGTATTTCAGACAACTGTCTGTTGTTTAAGTTCAATTGAAGTCTCAAGATATAAAATTCGTCTTTGCTGGTGACGCTTTTCATACTACATGTATTTGCAATATTCTGTAGACTCGACAAATGTTTTGAATTACAGGCGAACGCCATTTTGAACGTTTTGTTGAAATAACAAATGTCCCGGCAGTTATTTGTAACTGCTGTTAGAGATCATAAAAATATGCTGTACCAAAGGAATAAATCCCTGACAATCAATGAATTCAATTTTTAAATATCCCTATAAATAATTTTCATTGTTTGACAATTTATTACTGCTATAATAAAAGCACGTATTTCTATAACTCGTTTTAACAGATTTTAATCGTGGATTTCACCATTGATGTCAGAATAGTGTAATTATCTGTCATGTGCATATCAATATGTTTTGTCATTTAAAATGCATACTTTTGCTGCTTCATGCAAATGGTCATAAAAACAAACGTCATCCATTTCATAAACTTTTATTCGTCGTTGTTGTTTTATTTATTATTATTATTATTATTATTATTATTATTTATGAGTTCTTTAATTCACTTTAGATACTTTTGTATAAAACAGTCGGCTTATTGTTAAATATCAATGAACATCAGTGTTCGTATACCTTTGTAAACAAATGAGCACTTAACAAAAATTAAAATTTACTACTGCTCCGGAATGTTGCGTGTTTTCAACAACCCACACCTAATTATACCCCCGCACAACAAAGTTGTAAGGGGGGTATACTGGATTCAGCTTGTCCGTCCGGCCGTCCGGCCGTCCGTCGGTTTCTTCTTGTCCGCCCAATAACTTAAGATATCTTTAACCCTTAGTCTTCATATTTTGCATGGAGGTTAGTCATGATTAGTAGGTGACCCCTATTGATTTTGAGGTCATTAGGTCAAAGGTCAAGGTCACAGGGGCCTTGACTTCAAAAACCTTGTCCGCCCAATAACTTAAGATTCCTTTGACCTACAGTCTTCATATTTGGTATGGAGGTTAGTCATGATTAGTAGATGACCCCTATTGATTTTGAGGTCACCAGGTTAAAGGTCAAGGTCACAGGGGCCTTGACTTCAAAAAGCTTGTCCGCCCAATAACTTAAGATTCCTTTGACCTACAGTCATCATATTTTGCATGGAGGTTAGTCATGATAAGTAGATGACCCCTATTGATTTTGAGGTCATTAGGTCAAAGGTCAAGGTCACAGGGGCCTTGACTTCAAAAAGCTTGTCCGCCCAATAACTTAAGATTCCTTTGACCCATAGTCTTCATATTTGGCATGGAGGTTAGTCATGATTTGTTGATGACCCCTATTGATTCTGAGGTCATCAGGTCAAAGGTCAAGGTCGCAGGGGTCTTGACTTCAAAAAGCTTGTCCGCCCAATAACTTAAGATTCCTTTGACCCATAGTCTTCATATTTGGCATTGAGGTTAGACATGATTAGTAGATGACCCCTATTGACTTTGAGGTCACCAGGTCAAAGGTCAAGGTCACAGGGGCCTTGACTTCAAAAAGCTTGTCCGCTCTATAACTTAAGATTCCTTTGACCCACAGTCTTCATGTTTGGCATGGAGGTAAGTCATGATTAGTAGATGACCCCTATTGATTTTGAGGTCACCAGGTCAAAGGTCAAGGTCACAGGGACTTTGACTTCAAAAAGTTTGTCCACCCATTTACTTAAGATTCCTTTGACCCACAGTCTTCATATTTGGCATGGATGTTGATCATGACTATAAGGTGACCCCTATTGACTTTGACGTCACTGGGTCGAAGGTCAAGGTCACAGGGACCTTGAAAAAAAAGCTTTTCTTCTCAATTGCTAAAGAATGTCCTGTCCGCAATGTATTGATTTTGACATTTTCACATTTGAAGCTTGTAGAATACATAACTTAGCAATGCACTGGCTTAGTAACCTCAGATTTGGCAGGGAGGTTGTCCTTGAGCTCTAAATGGCCACTGTTGATTCTGACAAAGTGGTATGCGGGGATATTCACGCCAAGATAGTGGCAGTTCTAGTTTATATAGCAAAATGAAGACTTTGAGTTATTTGCAAATTTAATACAGGTCTTGTTTTTCTTTTTCATCTGTTTTTCATGTTTGTTTGTTTTTTAGTTCACTGCTCTTGCAAATGTGACAATACAAAATAGACAGCAATGTTTATAATAAATTCGTCAGCGAATGGAAAATTTAAAGTGATATTAATATTATAATTTAAACAGGAAATGAGTGTATGGGTCGATATAATTAAACACTATACGAGCGCGTTTTGTAAACAAACAGAAATAGAGATATCAATCAGACTGTAAAATTCCAGATATCTTTCCTTTTTCGGGCTGTTTGAGGTTTTATAAAAAAAACTTTTTTACTTTTTATTAACGAATCTTAATTCGTTAATAAGTGCATGCATAGCTGAAATTAAAAAAAAATGAATCTAAAATAGTTGAATATAAAATGAGGAATATCTTATTAAACTCACTGGCTCTAGATTCCTCTCCTCTCCAATGTCTTTTGTCGCGTTCATGTTCGGTGTACCACACGGGTCAAGCTTACTTCATTATGTCTTAGCGGAACAGGACTCATGCGTTGCTCTCCTTTGTCGATCTTTGCACATTTGTTTGGATACGTGAATATAACAGTGTTGTTAAACAGAATAAAGAGTAGACTGAGGTACTCATATTTCGACACCCTTACATACGATAAATGTCCGTTACAATTTAACATTTTTATGTATACCCTAATTTCGGCACTGCAGCGGACATTTTAGCGCGCTTTTCAAACACTTGTTCTTAGGCAGCATCTAAGGTTTTCCATGTAATGATAGTATAAGCTTTGTCCGTTGAGGGTCCGGTTTTTCAACATGGTGATCCTAAATTGGACACCCTTATTAAAGTTTAAGAAAAACATTAAAAGTTCGAATAATATAAAAATAAAATGAATTCCAACACTATTAATAACACTACGACCAAAACATGATTATGAAAGAATATTGCATTAAAAATAAATCACGATCAGTTCATATCTTTAATCAGTAAAAATGTGCATGTGTAGATACATTATGTTTATGTCTTACACACACAATTTGATTATAGAGAAAAAGTTTGATTAGTAATCTTTGACACGAGGATTTCAAATTACATTGTGTCAGCAGTGCACATTATGTACCACGGACATGCTGTATAGCGGAAACATTTCTTATTTAGATTATTTCTTAGTTGTAATCATAGGTCTACTCTGAATAACATAATCGTTAGTGTTCATACTCATCATGATTATCTCTAATGGCCCAAAGTCAAAGAAAGTCTGTTGGCACTTAACTAAGGGAGCCGGTGTAGCTTGTAGCCAACCTGTATTAAAATAAATGATTCCGGCAAATATTTTCTTTTTCTTTCGGGTCAATAGTCTCCTAATAGTGTTTTTCTTCCATACACTATGATCTAAGACTTGTTAATTTTTACTTCATAACATATAAGCAGGTAACATGTAGTGTTGCATTTCCACTAAGCTTATGCTTATCAGTCAGGATGTCAAATATCATTGCTGTCCTTATCTTCTTTGATATTACACCACTTTGAACCATAAAAATAGCGTTAATCAACTTGACATGTAAACACAATGAGGCATCAATATGTAATTTAAAACTGTAAAACACTGATAACAAAATTATACCTATTGCTGAAGTTCATTTAAACCAAAAACATTGTATACGTGCTTTTCAGAATTAACAACATCACGAAACATTACCATTACATGTTACTAATGAAATGTATTTTTCTATATGATAATTTATTAGCGGCATCTAACACCACAATAACGAACATATCATTAACGGAGTAACATTTATATACTCTAATAAATGCTTATTCGTCCACAGTAAAACACAAGTTTCCTAAGTTCGACACTCACGCCTTGGTTGGAAATTCATTTCTAGACAAGCTGTTGAAGGTCCAGCATTAGATGCTTAAAATATAGTTACCAATTCTAATTATATACATTGCGAAAATAAATGTTCTTGCCCAGCTAAGTGCACAGTTTAGGTTTGTAATGAATCAATTAAAATTAAATGTAATCGAAAATGTTTTCATTACTGATTACAGATTTGATTTTGTGCATGTAAGGCATCCTTTCCTTCATTACTGTTATTGTTGTATTTTATACTTTATTCTTACATGTGCTGTGAAACTTTACTTATATTTGCTTGAAAATTATAAGCTGATTACAATCGTAACATGATATGAATGTCTGGGTCGATATATTCAAACATCATTGACGTATGATTAAGTGGAGAAAGGCAACAAAGTAGTCAATCAATGTCAACAATATTTCCTGATGAATTCGTATCTGTTCTAAAAGGTTTGTTAAATCCTTATTTCTCAAATGGTCAATTTCTTAAACTTGAACGCACGAATGATTAATTTTCTACTGAGAGACAAGACTAACAGTCTTAAGTTGAATGTAATGAATTTTTAGAAAAATATCTTTATATTACAAATACCGATCATACAAAAAATGCCAAAGAAAAGTATAGTTCATCGTTGTTTTAAATCTATATATAATCAATAACTTAAGTGACTCACATAAAAACCTATTGTAAATATCCTCTTGATTGTATAAGATAAGGTGATGCTTAATTTATAAAAGAAAGTAGGGAAGTCTTTTTATATTTTTGGCAATTATATTATCAATTATCAGTCAATTAATATCATAATAGTCAATAATTTATAGTTACTTTAGCTAGACTGCGACAAAATGTTTAGGTTTAACTTTCGAAGATTATTGTGTACGTGTTACTATTTATTTACTCCAATATTATGAAACTTGAAACTTGTTCAAATTTGAAAATAATAGGACAACATTGTTGGTTTAAACAATAGTTATTTTCTAAATAGATTTACACACATTTTATACAATAATACACATCTAGTAATAACAAATAGAAATATAGTACAAAAAGAAAAATGTATTGATTTTTAAAACATTAAAAACGACGGAGTAAAGTTAGGAGGAAAAAATATTTAAGATGTGTGGGTCTTTTTCAGGGACAAAGCGATAGTGGGTTTTAATTAGCGCTTAAATCTTTGTGTATGTGTTATAAAAACTTGCACATGTTTATAGATAATTTCGTTTTTATCCGAATCGACAACATTGTTATATGAGATGTTGATGGTGTGTTGCAACACGTCAATAAAATGAGAACAAAAGAAATGGCTTCGTTTTCAGATTGCAATATTCCCGATTAAGTACATGTAAGAAAGTAAAATATTCATAACAGAACACGCAAAGATGTAATTTGTCTTTTGATTAAGAGTCGTTGAACCTTTGAATTTTAACTACATGTGTACGTTTAGCTTTTTTGGCATCTTATTGGTGTTACTTCTTAATAACTGATATGTTTTCTTTACTCATTTCTCCCAAATCAGAACTACAGTATTCAATGGTCCGTCTGTAAATCAGTATTGTTAAACTACCGTTCCCGTTCATTTGTACCTGACTGTTATCCTCCTTTACGTTGGAAAGGTAAATGATATGTTTGATCTTTTCTGAAGTGTCATGGTTTTATTTTGTGTGAAAAGAGCTCATTCAATCGTTTAAGTCGTCTAAATTTCATATCCGTAGGTTTCTTATTATTTTATTATACTGATTTTATAAACGTATTAAAATCTATCGACCTTTAAAAAGGAGGCAATAATTATGAACATTTCATATGGCGTTTGAAGTTTCCCAATTTTGACATGGTATCATGAAAGAATTGCTTTTTAAAAAATAATTTCTTGTCTTTGTCTTCCGTTTTACAACAGTCATACTGCCTTAGATGATACTGATTATGATTATATAACCTTTTGACGTATGCATATAAATAGCAATTTCTTAGAACGTTTATAAAGATGAAGACTCATTGGCGCTAAGGTTTGTGAAAAATCTTAAACATTTCTATTTAATGTCATTATTTGTTATTCAAAAACAATATTGTCATATTGTGTACGTAAAAAAGAGTTTATAACATTATATGATATTCAAAATATTCCCAGTTTGCAGTAATAAAATGAGTTTTGAACCAGGAAGTAATATAGCAATTGCAATGTTTCATTTTTTAATTTGTTAAATTTGTTTTGCAAAATTTTGCCCTTTCTTTGTAACAAGACTGACTTACATTCTAAGACAAAACAAGGTTCTCAAGGTTGAAACATGTCAGATGTCAATACTCAATCTGCCAACAAACATTTTCAATCCTGTGAAAACAGGAAATGTTTTAAAGATGAATATCTAACTAGGAAACTTGGACACTTTGTTTCTTCTGTAAAATGATAAAATTTTCCATTAATATTATTCTATTTTTCTATTGAACTGTTGCTTTAATACCTATGTTGCAGTTTAAACGGGAAGCAATTCAAGCATTCTATGGTTTAAATTTGATAACTGAATAGTAAATTGAAGATTACTGAGTGTATGTTGAGACCTTATAAGGCAAATTGTTACACTCACTTAATTTAATCCCTCTCTTGATTTGTTATGATAACTGAATTGTATACCATATTAAAATATCAAGACTGTTGTGTATAATAATTTGCTTTTTTTTCATTTTTTGACTAAAGTTATGTATTAAGCTGTTCCCTATTGTTTACATTATCAATAATAATGAAATAAATGGCAAGTATAACTCACTCACAAAAATATATATTTAAACCATTAAACTCTAGAAAGGAAAAGGACAAGAAACTCCAAGGTTTTTCCAGAGTCGTCAACATATTTGTACATGTACCATGTATTGCGCACAATACATCCAAAATATTGTTATATTGCCTATGTAATATAAAAAAATCCTTTACCCGTACCCCACTTAATGAAATATCTTAAATGGGCTTGTCTAGCGATCTGTACAAAACTATTTAACATTTTTAAAGAAAAATATGCAATATGCACAGACTGGTCATAATCTGCAGAGGTAACGCGGGTAGAGTAATATTATTAATTACAGGCTTAGAGTTATAACAATGGCTGATGTCTTTAGATGTCGCATAAAAGTGCAGTTGTCGTTTAGTAGCTTTATTTACAAAACGTACTACAACATTTATGTCATTCGTCACTAATTTGACTAAAATTTTAAAATATAAAACACACTGTAATTCTAAATGTCATTAAACAAAAAGCATATATAGCCTCTTGTCATACGTGGCTATTTTAGGTAAAAAATGCCATGATTAAAAAAAATACAGAAAGGCTTCAATACAATTTTAACCGAAATATTTTCTATATGTCAAGACACATTAAATAGCTAGAACATCAGTATCTTGAAAGACAAAACATATTCCCTTTCAGACATTAAAGATATGCGTGCCAAATTTTGAAAAAACGTAACAAACCAATTCTACGAAAAATGGATCCTGACAGACAGACATACGGGCGGACATACTACTAAAAACAATAGCCACTTCAATATAACTTCAAGATGCGAAGTGTGACTATCGTGCGAGTCATTTTTCTGTAAAGGTGGTATTATTATTATTCTATGAATTAAATTAAGATGCTAATCACTCCGAATTTCTATTGCCTTACTTATGAAAAATGCAATCTTTCCAATTGATATGTGTAAACTTATCGCGTTTGACTGCTAGACACATTTATTTTCGATTCCTGAATAACAACTTATCAATGTCCTGAATTAGAATAAATCTCAGATAATTTATCATTTTCACGTGGCAGTATTTTATTGAAATTTTACGTTTATAAGATGAAAAATATGCTGATTGTCTGACAACAGTTAGTGTTAGAAAGTTAGAATATCTGTTTCCACGCTGGTGAATGTGTGAGATAACCGGTTACTAGAAATATGTCTACAAAAATGTGATTAAGTATTTCCGATACATTTACATAATAAATTTGTTTTTGTCCTCGATAAGTGCAACCTGTAAACATATCTGTCTGGGTCTGGTTATTCAATACTATATGTTATAAAGCTCTCCTGTGATTTTTTTTCTGGCTCTGGTTTTGGCTTTTTGTGGGGTATTTATGTATTTTTTTCAGGATTGGGAAGAAATTAATTATCAAAAACAGTCTCGCAATATTAAAACCAACAAATCACGTTTTAGTAATATGTGCTTAAAGTTTAACTGACTTATTTACATTTATGTTAAAAAGATCATTTTTAGCAAAAACTACCATAATATTAGGGTCTTACATTGCCTTTTAAACAATGTTTTCAAATCATCTACACGTATATGTATTGATGTTATCAGGCTTTACTTTTAGTTTTCATTTCTTAAAAGCACTGACCTTCTTACGTAGAATATCAAATGGCTGAAATTATTGCAATAATTCGGAGAATAATATGTTACACACCGCTTGGAAAAGAAAATGTTGTAATTAAATTTCATATTATAAACCAACAGCAAAAAGATGTTTGAACGTCAACAAATAAACCTAAGCTTTGCTACAATTATAATGGCTTTTTAATTATTTTGATCTCTGTATTCAATACTAATTATGGCTCATCCTTCTTATTTCAATGTCCTATGTATATTTTAATACGCTGACAAGATTATTTACAATTTTATTTGATATTTCTTAATTATTTCTCATGTTTTAAATGTGAATAAAATGTTAGTTCTTTATCTAAATACTTAGCATTACTTACCTACAAGTCAATATGAACTGGCTGAAATAGGAAAAGATAGGTAGGATGACTTATATTATAAATACGTTGATATCATATTATTAAGTAATGAACGAGTATCTGTGAAATGATGATCAAAAATATCTAGAATACATCGTCTTAAACCACTAGATACATTCATGTTCAATGACAGGATATAAAGGTTATTGACCTCATGGCATGTTCAGATATGTGTTAATTTCAACAACATTGGCAACATTTATAAGATATTCATTATGGAGCTATTCACAAATTTTCTTGTATAATAACAAACATGTTTTAATATTAAAAGAAAACTGGTTAGAATGTAACTGGCAAACTGAACTCATTTGCACCAGATACAATTCAACCATTTTGAGTATTTGATTTCCTGACAATTATCCTTGTTAAACATTAAAATTGCAAGAAATATGCTATTCCTACAAGATAAAGCATTTTGTTTACAAGATCAAAGGCTAATAGAGACACATCCTCGGAATAATAATGTATGCAATGTCCTTCCCGCCGAACAATCTACATATTTGTCAATTTTGTCTTTTCAATTTGATTATATTCACTTATAGGAAATGTTATCTATCCATATACTTATAGCTTGACGTATAAAGTGCTCAATAGTCTTACCAAAAATGCTCAAACATGACATCTGGCTCCTCACGATGAATACTTTTAATGTAGACTACAGTCGAAACTGTCTTAAGCAGCCAGCCAAGGGATGCAGTCATTTTGGCTGCTTAAGACAGGTGGCTGCTGAATGGAGGATCCAGTTTTTATCCAAATAAATTATTCATTTCTTTGTAAAATAAATCTGATTTAAGTATAAATAAACCAGTCTTATTCATCATCATCATCATCATCATCATCAGTTTTTAAACATTTACAAATGTATGCTTTCAATGGTTTAACATGTACACAATCCTTCCAACATATAAAGCTTTACATGAATGTAACACAGATAAACAAATGCACTCACGATTTATTATGTCAATAATTGAAACTATTTATCCCATAAAAATATCTTCTTGCACAATAATTTAAAATGCGTAATTTTTGTTTCACAAAAAAGTATGACAGTTTCTTTTTCTAACTTTTGATCAATAGAATATTGTGTACACGTCATCTAAGTGTCGGCACTTCCTTTGATGTTTCGGATTGAAACAGCAGGGCTACAGGTTTGTAAACATCAAAGATTCCTTTGAAGAGACCGCTAGTTACCTCTTAGAGGTCATCTAGTGTGTAAACTTAATGGGTGTGATTTAACAGTGACCTCATTATATTCATGCAATTTTATTTTCACACATGGAGCAAGTGTTTTTATGAATTTATTACTGAGGAATTTAGACAATCGGCGATGTAATTCATTTTCATTTCTTTGGTAAGTACCATGTACGCACAAAATTTATCTGAATCGGGATAAACTGAAATTTCTTTCTGCCATCGACAATGCATTTTTTTCTTCTTTCTTTTTTTCTTAAAATCGGTAAATTGAAAAATAAAAAACTAGCGTACAGTAACTCAAAAGAACGAATTGCAAGTGCGTTGAGACGTTACGACACGGATGAGAAATTATGCAAACTTCTTAAAATGTTCTGGTTTGTGTAAATATCTAGCACCTGACAAGTAGCTTTTGTTAATCCGTGACACGTGTCATCTTTGAAAATAAATGACAGAAGATTGCCTGGCCGTTTCACCTGGCTGACCGCAGAAGATTGCCTAGCCGTTTCACCTGGCTGACCGCTTAAGATGACCGACTTTTAGATTCGGGAAGCATATTAGGTGACCGTTGACCGCGGACAGCAGGTGACCGTTGAACAGATGTATAAAATAGAGTGGTTTTCGTCGGGAGCGTCACAAAATGGCCGTTAAGGTCAGGTGACCGCCGATAAGAGGTGACCGTTAGTACAGTTTCGACTGTACTTCTTTGACTCGTTTGAGCCTTTCAAAAAATTTCCTTGGAAGTAACAGGCGCCATTAAAAGCATTTTGTAGGACCAAAAGGAAAAAATGCGAGTATTGGTAGATCTGAGATTTCAACTTTTCGCCCATATCTTCCTTCAAAAAGATTATAATTTCAGAAATTCTGATGTTGTTTTAACAATGTTTAGATTCCGTGAATATCTCTTCCTTTCCATTTACCCAAGTACCCGAAAAACACATGCAAGTATATTGGCGACTTAGATTAAAGTAAGACATTTCGGACAAAATCTTGTGTACGCCATTTTCGGCATATTTTGATGAATAACGAAAAAAGTAACTTTCAGCATTTCATTTACCTGTGAAACTTGCAAAAAGTGGTACTCGTCGTATTAAGTTGAATATAATGTAAAAGCTTTCTTCCATAAGATGTTTATAATGTATTTGTCCGCTCTGACAGATCAAAGTAATAGGAGAGATATAGTTATCAAGTTACATGTCAAAGATTTGTAGTACACGTAAGAATGTTATTAAATGTCAAGCGCGTGTGAACATTTAAAAGTATAATCACGTTTAAATAGTTTAGCGTCTTGAAATTATTAGTAGTTAATAATTAAATTGTTGTTTTTATCCCTCATATTTCTTCCACATCAGAAACTCTATATTTAATTACCCATCTGCCGCGTGCTAGAAACCAAAGTTATTTTCTTTTTCACTGTGTTCCTATTACAGGATTGGCACCCATTATGCTTATCGCTTTCTGTATCATATTTCTAAGTATATCCAAATATACTAATTTCTACATTAAAAAATAGTAGGACTCAAAAACAAGAATTCTGTTTTGTGTGTAACCTAGTATTTATAAGCTAGTTTCATATACACCTGCAAAATCTAGTCCTTTCATGGAGTCAGATAACCGGACAAATGTATATGAAGATTATTATTAAAATGTTACAGGTACGTGGATAAGGGGCAGATACAGAATAACAAAGGCATGAGGAACAAAAAATTAATACAACAATATACACTATTCGTCTTAACATTCAAAGTCGCTCGCCCTGTAAAATATTTAGCCACTTGCCTTCAGAAATGCCTAGCTTGGCCCATGATTTATATGACATACACTATATCTATAAGGATAACATTCTCTTACACATGAAAGAACTATGACAATTAAATAGCTCGTAATCAGTACATGTCTTTTTCTAAGCTTAAAGTTGTGCGCATCATACTATGAACAATCAACAATGTCTGTTAAAGCCGAAATAATTACAAACACTCTTGTTTTTTCAATATTCACAAAATTTTTTAATACTTAGAAATTTATTATTTAATTTGTTAATTTGCAAACAATAAATTTTAGTGAACATGCCCAGGGGCGAAAGATGTACAGCAACAACTAAAACACGATCCTTGACCTGAAAAAGATCGGTATTAAAATGAATATTTAAAAAACAAAATGCTTCCAAATAACCAAAATATAAGAAATACCACAGTATGTTGGAATATATCTATTTTATCGAATGTCGCCTGCACAAAGTTAGCTAATACCAGTTTTATATTGTGCTTCGGAACATTTGATAATTATGATATACAATGTTTATGTGGGTTTAACAACTTGTTCAAGAATCGACCATAAGACTATGGTAAGAATATTACTTTATTATTTAAAAAAATATTTTAAAAAATAACGGTATTTCATAACATATAGCGTAATACCTTTATTAAAAAATTATATTTGAAATATTAAGAAGCAAGAATAGCGTGACAATGACCCGGTTATCCTGTTTAACATACAATCCATCAATCCTACGCCGAAAAGTTAATAGAACAATGAAAAAATAATAATATCTGTTTGGGAACTTAGTACTACTTATAAACTATAGAAATTATTATGTATCCGTTTAATCAGTACCATTGTAGAACGTTGACACTATATCTTTCCTTTAAGGTTTTCTGCAATATTAAAACGTATTTTGTAACAGCTAAGCATCGCAGAATGTTCATGTTTCGCAGCACCTATGTTTCCCAAAACATATCGTTTTTTCAAAAGAAAAAAAATTAAGATTGTGTTTCTAGTTTACAGATAATGTTAAATGTATACAAACGTATATATTTTAAAACTTTTAAATTTATTGTCAAAATGGAACAGGGATACCTCAGAGACTATGTGTTAACCTTTATTATTAAACAAAAGTCAAACGCTTCTACCTAAAATTTGTTTTAAACTAAAAATGAGACCTATATATCTCAAAGAGTATTCTTATTTGTTAAATGATTAAACAAAATTATCGCAACGAATTTAAAATATTTTAAGGACCAGTTATTGCAACCTTATCTGTTAAATATTCAGTAAAAGTATAACAAAGAATATTGTAACCGTAAAAATTAAACGCAATATAGTTTACACAATGTATTTGTTTAACAGAATTATCTCTTCAGACACTCCAAACCTTCAATCTTTAATTAGAAAAAATGTCTTGAATAAATTTACTCAATATAGATCTATATCTGAATGCTCATTTATAAAACTGAATGTAGTAAATAATAAAATAAAATAACATTGTTGATTAACTGGTTGACTGAAAAATATTTTGTCCTGAAAAAATCTTTTTGCAAATTTGAATTCTGGACTGTTTTCGATTTTTTTCTGTACATTTATCTCTGTAACATTGCTCATATTCATTCTGACAACATGTTGTATAGTCATATAAAAAGTCGCCACAAATTTACACCGTGTTATTATTTATCCGTTTTCTTACAAACACTACTTAATAGTTGACTCGGTAATTTCTTTAAAAGAGTTGTTTTGTTTGCAATAGGCGCCATAAAAATCTTACTCTAAGGAAATTAGAGGTCGTTTATGGTTTAGACGAAAGTTGAGATTACAATCTTCTGAGGCTATCTGTCTCCAAGTAAATACCAACGGTTTTTGTGAAATGCTAATGTTGTTTGCAAAATGTCTATCTTTTATGATTAAAAGCAAAATATCAATATAGACATGTTATGAGAAAATGCATAGTGTTGAAATTGTCTTTAGCAACACCTAAATGACTAGTAATTCAGATGCAATTTCAGTTGGTGTCTCAAGATTTAAAATTCGTCTGCCCTGGTGATGTTTTTCATGCTATTTGCAATATTTCAAAAGGAGACCCGACAGAAGTTTTGATGTAAAAAAGGCAATTTTGAAAGTTATATTGAAAAAATATATGTACAGATAGTAATTTGTAAAAAAAGATCCAAGATAGTAAATCCCTGACCATCAATGAATTCCGACAGATTTTAAACTTCAAATCCCTATTAATCATTTGACAATTTATGACTGCTATAATTTAAAAACATCTGTTTTTTTAACTTTAAATGGTTTTAACAGGTTTTTATTTTATCGCGAATTACACCATTTATGTAAGAGTAGCGTTATATCAATGATATACATGACATTTTTTATCAAATCATTTGTATTTCCATGCAGTCTCATAAAAATATATTAAAGAAGTGTATATGGTGCTTAACTATTCTAATTTGAATATCAAAGTGCATATATCATGGTCTTTGTTGAACTAACAAATAACAAATAAATGTATGTTAAGAGACCGACACTTCCTTATATAGAAGCTTGCACCTGGAGAATATACATGGTAATGAAATATAAAATATTGCCGTATTAAATAACCGTATTCTGTAAATATATGCAAACAATGTTAGTTACTGTCATAGTTATTTGATGCATCCTTGTAGTTCTTTTGGGTATAACCTAGCTTGTATCTAAGGAGTACAGATTATTGTAAAGCATCAAAATAATATGAGAGTTAAGAAATGAGCACTTGCGAAACAAATATACATTATGTGTACTACTGCTCCGAAATTTCGCGTGTTTTCAACAACACACACCAAACACATCGAGGAAATTCAAGATCAAGCTTTTGAGTAATCAAAAAATATCGATATTTTAAAAAAGGAGTCAGTATGAACATTACATATTGCGTTTGAAGTCTCTAATTGGTATCATGAAAGAATCGTCTTTGAAACATTTGCTTGTCTTCGTTTTCTAATTTACAACAGTCGTACTGCCTAGATATTGCTGTAGATGTTATGACCTACTTACGTATGCATATTATTAACACTTTCTTATAACGTTTATAAAGATGTAGCGTCATCGATGCTAAAGCTTTTCTAAAATCTTATGCATTTCTTTTTTATGCCATAATTTGTTGTTCAAACAAAACATTTTCATCTTCTTGTTACAAAACAAAAATAATTGACTACATAACACGATACTTTAAACATCCCCAGTTCGCAGTTACAAAATGACTTTTGAACCCAAAAGTAATATAACAAATACAATGTTTTATTTGTTTAATTTGTTTTGCAAAATTTAGCCATTTCATTGTAACAAAAATCACTTAAATTCTAAGACAATGCAAGGTTATCAGGAAATATCTCAGATGGCATTACTCAATCTGCCAACAAACACTTTCTGTCTTGTGGAGACATGAAATGTTTAAAAGATGAATATCAAAGTAGGACACTTTGTTTCACTATAATTATGAAATGTGCCATCAGTATTATTGTATTTTTGCAATTGAACTGTTGCTTTAATACATGTGTTGCAGTTTAAACGGGAAATATTTATAAAAAACAACATTTCTTCTGTTTTGGTAATTTTGTATGAAGAAACTTGTATTGTCAAATGTAAGTTTTCTGCTGTTCTTTTACCTTGAGCTCGATTTTGTATTGATTTTGTTTTGTATTTTTTTAAATATTTATTAATATTTATTTGTGTGAGGAGGATTGGTATTTCAGTTATTCATGTATTTATTAAATGAATTTCCATTTCTTATGTAATAAGGTCAAATGACCTTACATACTATTATACATCTCTTTCTTATTCTAAGACCTACAAGACAGACAGGAGACATTGTTTGTTGTAGGCTTTATGCTATTATGTCAAATACTTTCTTTCATATGTACGTTAAGACACATTTTAAAATGGTTAAGATTAAGTGGCATATGACATTATAATAACATTGATCTCTGTTTATCTTGAGAAGTACTTTTGATAATTAATATCTGTACACGGAATCTGAAATCTTTCGTGAGATTTCTTATGCCTTGATACAAAGCACAGATGATTTTAAAATAAATCGAGATGAATTTTGTTACTTGTCACCATAACTATATCCGATATAGACCTTTGTCTGTCTACCTAAATGATTTGGACTGAGATACGCAAAACACCATTTTATAAACGTAAGTAATCTTATAAAAATAAAAAAAAGTCAAATTAAGATAAAAATGTGCAAATATTATACATTTAATATATCCGTTACGTTAGCAGTTCACTAAATACATTGTGTTATGCAATGATCCTAATTTAGTTGTATTGTGAATTTAGAGAAGAATATTATATAAATGTTAGATATGTTTAAATATGCTTATGGACGGACTGACGTACAATATAATTTCAATATTAATTAAAGAAGCGAAGTTTGACTTTCGTGAGTGTCATGTTAAATGTCAAGTCTTTGTAAATGTGGTGTTAATATTATTTTATGAAGTGAAATAGGATGCTAACCAATCCGAATATCTATTGTCTAACAGATGCAAAACGTGATAGACATTAGTAATTTAGAAAGGCAGTCAAATATTAATTACCCGGTTTTAGAAGAAAGAGAAGAATAACGTCAATTCCGAAATAAAATGCAAGGTGTCTTAATAAGATCTACGGCCAATCTTTGATAAATGACAATGGTAAACTTATCTTGCTTCACTGCTAGACACATTTATTTTCGATTCCTGAATTACAACATATCAATGTCCTGAACTGAAATACATCTCTGATATTTTATCATTTTCATATGTCGGTATTTTATTGAAATTTTACGTTATAAGATGAAATATATACTGATTGTCTGACAACAGTTAATTTTAGAAAGTTAAAATATCTGTCTGGAAATTTAAGTTTCCAAGCTGGTGAATGTATGTAAGTACCGGTTACAAGAAATATGTCTACAAAAGTGTGATTTTATATTTCCGTTACATTAACAAAATAAATGTGTTTGTGTCCTCGAAAAGTGCAAACTTGTAAACATATCCGTCTGGGTCACAGTTTTGAGACTGGTTATTACTGTGTGTTTTGTTCTTGTCTGGTGTTTTGTTTTTGTCTTCGTTTTTGTTATGTATCTTTTCTTTTTCGGTATTGGGAAGGAAAGTATTATAAAAAAAACAGTCTCGTAATATCAAAACAAACATATCACGTTTTAGTAATATGTGTTTTATAAGTTTAACTGACTTACTTTCTTGTTTAAAAAAATGTATATTAATTAAAGAAACGAAGTTTGACTTTCGTGAGTGTCATGTTAAATGTCAAGTCTTTGTAAATGTGGTGTTAATATTATTTTATGAAGTGAAATAGGATGCTAACCAATCTGAATATCTATTGTCTAACAGATGCAAAACGTGATAGGCATTAGTCATTTAGAAAGGCAGTCAAATATTAATTACCCGGTTTTAGGAGAAAGAGAAGAATAACATCAATTCCGAAATAAGAAAATGCAAGGTGTCTTAATAAGATCTACGGCCAATCTTTGATAAATGACAATGGTAAACTTATCTTGCTTCACTGCTAGACACATTTATTTTCGATTCCTTATTTACAACATATCAATGTCCTGAATTGAAATACATCTCTGATATTTTATCATTTTCATATGTCGGTATTTAATTGAAATTTTACGTTATAAGATGAATATATATACTGATTGTTTGACAACAGTTAATGCTAGAAAGTTAAAATATCTGTCTGGAAATCTAAGTTTCCAAGCTGGTGAATGTCTGTTAGTACCGGTTACAAGAAATATGTCTACAAAAGTGTGATTTTATATTTCCGTTACATTAACAGAATAAATGTGTTTGTGTCCTCGAAAAGTGCAAACCTGTAAACATATCTGTCTGGGTCACAGTTTTGTAATAAAGCTCCTCTGTCTGTGTGTTTTGTTCTTGTCTGGTGTTTTGTCTTTGTCCCTTTTTTGTTATGTATCTTTTCTTTTTCGGTATTGGTAAGGAAAGTATTATAAAAAAAAAACAGTCCCGTAATATAAAAACAAACATATCACGTTTTAGAAATATGTGTTTTATAAGTTTAACTGACTTACTTTTTTGTTTTAAAAAATCAAAATTAACCAAAAATACCTGAATATAAATGTCTTGCATTGCCTTTTTAACAATGTTTTGAACTCATCTATATTTTTTGATGTAAGTAGACTTTACTTTTGTTTTTCTATTTTTTAAGCATTTATCTTCTTAGGCAGAATATTAAATGACTGAAATTATTATCGTTTAGAAATATGTTACACACTTGCAAACCGCTTGTAAAAGGAAATCACGAAAGTAAGGTGGAATATTTAATTTCAATATACATGTAATGGTAGCAAGACACTTCACCCTCCAGACACTTTACCCCTCAAATTTTGAAGACACTTCACCCCTTAAGACACTTCACCCCCAAAAATCAGTAAGACACTTCACCCCTCATCCATTTTTTTCTATAAAGTAAATAAAACAAGTTAGTCAACAACAAAATGCTTATATATGTTAATATTTTTAGTATTATTTGATTAAAAATTTTACTTAATACCTTTATTTTTACTAAGTTTAAAGCTGGGCCTAGGGTGAAGTGTCTGATATACAAAGCTTTTTCATCCATTAAGTGTTTATTGCATGTCACCTTGTTTATTCAACATGTTAATTGGTTGTTTATTCAACAGTTATCTCATAAATGATTAGATAATTGAATTAAAATGGTATAATTGTATGAAAATTAAATTTATTTATAATATTAAATAAATAAATAAATAAATGAGTGAATGAGTGAATGAGTGAATGAATAAAATGAATATAAATGAATATGAATGAATGAATCGGTGGCTTTATAAAATATAGTAAACATACACTATTTATCATCATTATCAGATACAATTATCCTGCATTTAATACAAAGATCATTCATAATGTCAATACAATAATCATAATTCATTACTGAGCTAACTAACAGCTTTGTATTCCTGTTTTGCTTTCAATCCATTAAACAAGATACTGTCAATTAAAGACACAAAGTAAGTGTGAAAGAGATTATATACTCTTATTATATATGTCAAAGGAAAATTCACACAAAGGTTCACACACTTCACTAGAAAGATTATTGAATTAGTTATATCACTTTTACTTTAATTGAAATTAGTATAAAATATAAAAAATTAAAAAAAATACTTTATACTATTAACTTTGTGATATGAGCCTTTTTTGTAGGGCTAAACAAAAAAAAATCCGTTGTCTTTTGTCAGTTACATGATAAAATAATAATAAAATATGTTAAAACAATAACATACTCAATCACTTGAATGTATTTAACATTTTCTACATAAATAATTGTTAAACACAAAAAAATGAGGGGTGAAGCGTCTCAATCAATTTTCTTAAAATGAGGGGTGGACTGTCTGAGGGGTGAAGTGTCTGCAAAAATGGGCCTAGGGTGAAGTGTCTGGGGGGTGAAGTGTCTGTAATCCCATGTAATAATATATAATTTTATTCAAATATCATAAGTATCTAGAAAAAAAGATCCCTCGGAAGCATTAAAATCATCAAAATTACATGCAAATTGCAGCTTCGGTTTGATTGAGTCTGTACATGAGGGATAATGACAAGGTGCAACATCCCCTCACGGCCCTAACACCGTCTTGAACGGTACTCTCAACTTCATTTAAACAAGAATACAAAATGAATACAAAATATTGCACCGTTAACATCATAATTATAAATGAAAAAAATGAAGTTGTTTGTGAGATTTGAATGTAATAAATGTTAACCGACTTACTGTGATCTCGATAATGTAATTATTTTTTTTACATAATGCATTGATGTGTCTGGGTCACATTAACAAAATACGATACGTTAGGGAATTGTCTGCAATTCCAGATACAACATTAGTTTTCTAAATAATTTTATATAACTCTACTGAAGTCCAAAGGCCAAGAAAATGAAATCTGAGTTTCTTACATTGATCAACATGGTCATCTTAAACAGAAAGATATGAAAAAATTAAATAATATACTCAAAAATTAATTGAAATATCTTTGTCTATTCTTAGCCCTAAATGAATGAAAAACGTTTCAACGCTGTTCAATTTTGTGTCATTTTTCACGAAAATTATTTTCGTAAAACGGAGTTAGATGATGATCTGAATTTTTGCACGCAAGGTTACATCAACCAAAATATTAATCTCAAAAATAAATGTTTTCTAGTCTAATAATGTTTAAAACCTCAGTGCAGTCAATTTGATGCTTCTTAAACAGTATATAGTATGTGAAAACGACATTTTAGCAATTCCTCTAATATAACATCTTACTACGAGTTTGGTTTGTATGATATAACATGGTATTTATTTCATCATTTTAGTATCAATATGTCTTGACAGAACAAGAAAAGTTGACCAAGAATGATTAAAAATGCGCATGAAAAATTAATTTTATTACAAATTAAAATTGTCATTCTATGTCATTTACAGGAATTCTTTTGATCATCTGATGGCATATTCCTGTAGTATGTTAACAACTATTGTAAAAATACATTACGCATTTTTGTAATTATAATGAAAGTGATTTAATGTAATATAAACGCTGTTATGTGTTACATACATGCCATTTTTTATTATTATTATTTTTTCTTATTAAAAAAAGATATAGACTTATTTCGATTACATTACAAATACGTTGATATAATATTATAAAGAAATAAACAAGATTATGTGAAATGATGAGTTATCAGATCGAATAAAATATCTAAAATTTATCATCTTTACACACTAAACACATTCATTTCAATGTAAAAATATAAGTATGCCGGCGGAATGTTAAGACTGGATATTGATAAATATCACAAGGTAATTTGGTCTTGACCTTTCCAGTTTTAATGAAATATGTCCGGATTGCACGGGAAATGTAATTGCCAGGCAGACAGAATATCAAAGTTTTAATTCGGATTAAATCTTGGTTTGTCTGGTAATTTTAGTTGTACGCGATAGCTCTTTGATAGTTCGATATATCACACATGCGCTATTTCTTTCTTTCCTTTTTGTCAGAAAAATCCCTCAGGAGAGAATTGACATAAGTTGAAAATGTAAGTTTAAGACATATATTTCCTTGGAATCCCTACGATGTTCTACTTGTCAAATGACACCCTTCCAAATAAACTTAAAATGCGGTAGGTATTTGAGACCTCGTAAAATTTTGGCCAATGGATTACTTTTATATCATTTTCAAATCTAGTTACCGGTATGTTTGCATCTTCGCATCTTTATTGCATTTCAAATAAAAATGTACTCGATTGATGAACACATTTATTTTACGTACATTATCATGAAAACAAATTGATTGACATTTGAAAATTCAGTTGATAGCTATTGTTAGCATTGTGCATTATTGTACTCACCTTGTAGAATAGTATGGCAATTAAGATGCACTCGTTCCCTTCAAAATGCACTTTTACTAATTGATAATATAATAATATATACTATTAGTTTATTTCTTTGTTTCTAATAAACAAAGGTTATCCAAATGTATTGGTACATTTTAAATGTTTCTTTTGACATAAATCTGCCATCATATGGAAATGGTTATTTCTTTGAGCGAATCTTTCTTGAGTAATAAATCGTATTTTACAGTACTTTTGGTATTTTTTTCGACTGATTAGTTGCTGCGTCAGAACTTATGTGGAATTAGTAGACCATCAGTTGTGGAGACATATAATTTGATATATAGCCAGGAAATTGGTAAGGTTGACCAACCTCCGAGATGTGAATAAATTTGTGTTAAAATCGGCATAAAAACAAGCTGAACAAACAATACATTTCTTACTTGCTAAATGCTATGCCAGACAGGTTACAGCGTTATTCTATAAATGTTGGAGACAGCTTTGGGATTGTTTGTACAGATACATTTGTTGTCTCTTAGTTATTCGTTAATTATGTTGTCTGACCTAAAATGTCAACATAAAGAAGTTTTATGTGTTCAGTAAGCTTTTACGAGAATTATCCGATGAATAGTGCCGCTGAATAAAAAATGATAACAAAACACTTCCCAGATATTAATCAAAATGACTTAGATGATATTGATATATGAGGCTAAAACCAAAAGGTTTAAGTAGTAGGTCGCATTTAACCCTTAAATCAATCTTCAGAACATATTTAAAATGTATGTACTTTTATGAACAAACAGTCTCTAGGGAAGAAGTTTATGTGTCAAATAATTCCCGGAAATGGCATGGCCATCGAATGTTATAAGTGACGAATGTAACGAGTTGTTATAAAATTTCAAAACAAATAAATGTTAGAAAATACAAATGTCAATAGATTGTCTATCTAGATATTGATTTATTATAGTGTAATTTAAAAACATCTAGATACTTCAGTAAACAAAGATAATAACGAATTTCTGATATTCATTTAAAATCACATGCAGCGTTTCATGGTATAAAATACATACAGGTTTAAATTTATACTTTGTCTGCTCATTTGGAATAAAGTTAAACTATATGGAATGCTCCCGGATATACAACGTATTTAATATGCAAACACTTTGCGTCAAAGTAACCTTTGAATTTGTTTTCATAGTGGTCATTGAGAAGGAAAACAGATCGGAGTGTCCTTGACGGAATAACATGTTTGCTTGAGGAAAAATTCCGCTATTCTATATATGACATACTCCATATGATGATAATGGCAACAAATTACATCCTTTCTATTTTGTGGAATATTTTGTAATTTAAACAAAATATGATACTATTCAACATATTATGAAATGGTAACTTAATACTTTCAACATTTCCAATTTGTATAAGGCAAGTAAGAAATAACTTTCGTAATTAAATGAATTTATCATATGTTTTAGGATTTCGTTTGAAAAATTGTCATAAAAGTTTTATTAAAACAAACATCGCTTAAACACTAAGAAACTGTCAGGTTCCCCGGATATATGTCAGGTGATATTATTCAATCTGCCAGCAATTGTTGGTTCAAATAACATTGAATGCGTTTAAAGGGGGAAATGGAAGGTAAAAATTT
>NW_026858882.1:0-97776 GCF_026571515.1 Ruditapes philippinarum
AAAGTATCCTCTCTATCTTGACAAGTATTGACGTTCCAATTGTTTATGTCAATAATAAGTACATATAGGTAGAAAGAAAGGTACCTGGAAGTTAGAACACACGATGTTTCTATAAACAATGCTCAAAGAATTAATATACATTCTAGCTGTAAAATAAGCTATCCTAGCACGTGTGTTCTAGTCAAACAAATAAATACCAACCAGATAAAAAAATGATACTAAACTAAGAGGTACTTGATGTTGTCATGACAAAAAAATTGTTATAAATGATATAAGTTTGATTTTGCTGTATGATTACTGCAGCAAAAACATTTGATTTATGACTTAAGCACAAAAAAATTGTCAACAGACGTAGCATCTAGCTATGACATTAATACTTTCTTGTTCTCAAAGAGAACATTGTTCTCTCTTTTTGCCAACGATTGAGCATGCTTGTATTACATTGCACTTATTTCTTATTTGTTAATCGTTCATATTTGATAGCGCATGCGTAAATATAAATCAACTTTCCCTTATAATAAAAGCATTAGAGGTTAATTAATCTCACCGTTTTAACGCACATTTCAGTTAATACAAACTTCACAACTAGACAAGTGATGATGTACTGAAAACCATTCAATATCTGAATTTCCCAATATCACTTACAACATCTTATAGAAATTAAATTGAAATTCAATATCGTTTAAACGAATTTTGGCAGAAACAAATAAATCTTAGGCAAGCATTGTTTCAGGATGTTTTATATCAAATATATATGAACATTTTTATGTCAACTCTCTCTCTCCTCTCTCCTCTCTCCTCTCTCTCTCTCTCTCTCTCTCTCTCTCTCTTTTTATGTCAACTCTCTCTCTCCTCTCTCCTCTCTCCTCTCTCTCTCTCTCTCTCTCTCTCTCTCTCTCTCTATCAAAAACACCCTAAATATATGTATAGCGGTAAAGAAGTTTCAGCTTATTTGCTATATATAAACAAGCTTAGAGACAATGGTTTCTTTCTAATGAAATAATAACAATAACGTAAATGGCAATAATTGTATACAGTATTTTGGATATGTTCATATTTTTCTTCAGGAAGAAATGCAAAAGCTTCTTAATATAACTACAATACATTTCCTGCACTATACGTATATGATTCTCAGATATAACGAGGTTATGATCAAATTTCTATATGAAAAACATCTGTTTGTCACTAATAGTAATTCCTATACGACATAATACAAAACGAGAACAGTATGCAAGATAAGTATCTTGAAAACGATATAAAGAATCATACACTTTGGTGATCCTCCTGTTAATTATACTTGTATAAAGATATTTAAACCTCACTGTAACATTATAGATAAACTAGAATATTTTCTTTGGCTTTTTTATAATGAATCTTAAGTTTAAGTGATTACTAGACTACTTATTTATAAAACAAATATTTGGATTCAGTGTTCTTGTTTATAATAGAACATATACAGTGAAAATGAGTCCAACAGCCCAATGGGTCTATATAGTACGTAGACAAATTACTTGTAATTTCCATTCTAGGCAATGTCCCAAAAATGCTTTTTGTGCAGACGATCTAGTCATTCTGCAACACATTAATTTCCTTGCCTCTCTCATCATTGATATTACTTTATTTGAAATAAACTTGCATGTGGGACTGCTAAAACGTGATCGAATTCAATTCTTACAATATCGTTTGAAACAAATCGTTATCTAAGCGAAGAACAAAAACTTTTTAATTGCTGTGTCTTGAGTTCTCAAAAATGTGTTCAAAGTGACATATTCCTGAAAATTATAACTCGGTTAAAGAGTTGAGAACAAAGCATACAATAGGCTTAAGGACATTTCTTAGATTGGAGTGTATATTTCAGTTTCTTTACATACAAATGTGTTATTGTGTATTCTCTGAGCATTTTAGAATTTCCTTTTATACTTCTTTTCTTGTTACCAAAGGACATTTGGATGTAAACCCATATTTTCTTTGTTTTAATGTTACTGGTTATGTATGTAAATATGATATTTGACCGCTGGCACGAGAATTCAGTCCTTTTTTTAATTCGCATATTGAATTCTTAAAGAAATTTAAATTGACATTATGCCCACCTAAAGGTATATAGTGAGTGAACAGTCAATCTTTTGAAATATAAAGTCAATTCAGCTCAACTTGACAATAAAAATATGAGTATAATGTCACTTTAATTCTATAGTTATTGAAATAAGTAAACGAAAAAGAAATAATTTGCTTATTGTTACATATTCATATTTATGTGTACCAGTATGTGTACATTCCAACCTTATTAAGTAAGTCAATATACATGTATATGTATATTACAAGAAAACACGTATTAGAACTAAGCATAGAGATAATAGTAGATTCTGTCCCTCATTTCAAAACATCCTTTAATAATAACTACATTAATGACGGAGCTGTGGTATCATGCCATTAAATCAATGCCAAAAAATCACATGCAATTATTACCTACTATGAGTTTCCAATATGTCAAAAAAGTAGAATGTTAAATTTATTACCAAAACAAATAAATATTGCTGATGTCTATAATTACGAATTCAGGAAAACATATCATGTTAGAACAACGTCGTGTTTTGTTAATATACATTTTGATTGAATATACACAGTAAGTCACGTTTTGTCTTAAAATATATCTTGAACATTACATAGAGGATATTTGTTTAGTTCAGTGTAAGATCGGAATATATTTCACCGAGTGAGCACCAAAAGGTAATATGAACTTTTGGTGTTCACAAGGTGAAATACATGTATAATCCGATCTTACACTAAATTAAACAAATTTTCTTTTTATTAAATGCAAAGAAACGTTTTAAAAATACATTAAACCTAATACTGAATGAAAAGCGCGCCAAATAATAATACAACGTGACGTCATTTATGACGTCACGTCATTAAGTTGGTACCCAGTTCTGTGCACGCTGGTATTTAACTGAAACAACGTAAGGGGCTTAAATTCAAAACAGTGAAATTATCAAAGTGGTAATTTCACTGTTTCAAACAGTGAAATTACCAGTTTTAAATCACTGATATATTTCTATAAACCACCGAAAAGCATGTAATAAAATGACGTAAAGCAACAACTGACGTCTCTTTTGGAATGATTTTAGATTTAAATGACGTAATAACAACGTTTAAATGGCATGGTGCTCTTACTGGCCATTGATAGAGATATATTCGAAAAACAGCGTGATATTATTCAGTTCTTTGAAGTATTAATTTATCAACGAAAGAAACTATAACAATGCTTCAGAAGTCATTCGAAGAAAATACATTGTCGGGTACAGTCGAAATGGTTTAAACGATTCAAAGCAGGCCGTATGTCTACTGCAGATGATCAAAGGCTGGTCTGGAATACCAAGTGTCTCTTGTGACGAGATTACGGAAATGCTTGATGGCGAACGTCGAATGTCAGGTTGAGAAATATGGGAAAAAGTGACATCCGTAAAAAAAACCACAAATTACAAGATAATAACTCAAAATATGTCAATGACCAAATGTTTGGTAAGGAGTGGTTTTTCAATGTTCTTTTCGGTCGTGGGTGATGCGTCATCAAAAATGTATGGCAGCAGAAGGACAATACTGTGAGAAAGAGTGAACGTTAACGTCATTATCTTCAAAATGTCAGTGTAATGCGGGCCGATCCGACGATGATGTATATTTATATTGTTTTATGATTTTGTACATAATGCATAAAATTGGATAACATTGCGCATGATAGTAGAAATATGGAAGGAAATTGGGCGATTTGTTTTCCTTTTGTATTGTTACTGGTGGCGAATTGTTATCATATTTGATTAAGTAGATTAAGGTTTAAGGGGCTTCAAATAATGATAGATAAACTAGAAGCCATGTCAAATTAAACAAATAATTTGATTCTTGTTTAACAATAAAACTGAAGAATTATTTTCTTTTTTAATTAGATAAACAAATAATTTGATTCTTACTTTAACAGTAAATCTGAAGAAATATTTTCTTTTTATTAAATAAACAAATAATTGAGAGAAAACTATTGTAACATAAACATGGAATTGTAAGTATATATTGTTTTACCACCTGCGTTAATGTGTTTCACATTGTCTTATACTTTAACAGTTGCAGCTCTAACGAAGATCAACAAGGCAATGGCAACGTTCACCAGAGGCAGTCCACTACACATAAAACCAGAAGCAGAAACAATCTCAAATTCTCTTTTACAAAGTGTGCATATTCATGTCTCATTAACATAGGGTATATAATCTCATTCCGTTCTATCTTTTTGATGTTATGATAATATAATATATGGTCTGTTTGGAATTATGATACCTGTTTTGGATGTTTTCGTATATCCAGGTCAGGTAACGTGAAAAGTTATAGTTGAAGAATAGCTGCTCAGTTTCATTAGTGTATGATCACGGATTGCTGTTGTGTTTAAATTATTATTTTTACGCCGAGTTTAACACATGTTTTGGTCCTATCTCGGCGGTCAATCCATCTTATCTGTTTCTTGAAAATAACTAAACAGTAATTACTTATTTTGCCAGAAATGACCGACCACTAATCCAACATGATTTCTTTATCAGCGATGTGAGACAAATGGCCATACGACTCAAAATCAGAGATCAGTTCTCAGGGAAAAATACGCCTCGTCCGAGGTTAGACCCAGCGACCTCTGGATTACTAGTCCGTTGCTCTTTCGGCTGAGCTTAGCGGGAGGACAATAATGTTACTCATTGTATAATATTTACCAAAAAATCAGGCTAGTCATGAACTAAATACAAATATTTTTTAGCTAAACCGTAACTTTAGAAAGAAATATTTGTATTTATTGTTATAAGTGATATGGATTATCTTCATCAAAGAGATATGAATATTCCTTTCATTGAAGATAATACCACCATTAGTAAAAACTGACCATCAATAATTGTTTCCATTCTAGAGCTGTTTGTTTCAAATAATGTACATAACTATTTTTTATACCGGTGTCAGAACTCTTTAAATCCATGACTCAAATTGACGCTTATCTTTGATAACAACCCTTAATTGTGAACATAGCACTAGTATATTAATATTATTCAATTATTTATTGATTGATCTCATTTTAGGAGAGAATACTCATAGAACGAAGGGATGATAAGAAAGTAGGTAAAAGAATTGAATTCTGTATTAATTTTCCTATGAAAAAATAAATATACTTTTTCTTTTCTTTGTTTATTTCTAGATGGATTTGCAGTGGTACCAATTGGTCGCAAATTTATGTGGATTATTACAAAGTTAATGCATGTCTTTTTATAATTTGGAAAGAAAGTTAATAGTGCTGCAAATTCATAGGGTAAAATGACACCGAAGTGGTCTATGTCAGCCAACAGCAAGTTTTATATACCAAATTGTTCGTCTGGGTCTGTAGTTTCCGGAATGAATATTCATTTGGTTCAAGTCCGATGCGTAGCTTAAAAATCCAAGATGGCGTCAAAGATGGTCGCTTAATCCCTAAATACTCTAGAATATTCATTTTGGCTCATATTTGTTTCAACTTTTGTATTTCAAGTGAAATTTTGCACGGGAGATATCATTTAAAGCGTTTTATACGAAGAGATTTAATTATTTGGAGAAAACAGATTGCTTTTTGTTTTTTTTTTATACGTAAATAAGCAAAAAAATGCTAAACATATGGGTTTTTGCTATGATACTCTTCTCTTAGCTTAAACAGTGAAATATCTATTGCTTATTTTGTTATTCCACTATTGTAATGTATTCATGAGAGTAATGCTTTAATGCATTCATATCATATCTTAAGAAATCTTTCTTTGTAATTATGCAGTAAGACATATAAAATGAGAGGCGGTACATTAAAATAGTGTTTCAATGTAAGTTTGTAACTGGTACGTATTTGTTCTATCAATTATTTCCCCAAATTTTGTGTTTCTGTCAAATTATAGCTTCTTTAGTCAGTCCATGTAACTGATTAACATAATAAACCAGGAACATGATAATTTGCTTCTGATTATTTAACCCCACCCACTATGAATAAAAATCTAGAGAAACTCTGATCCCTCGATTATACTGATTATATGGAATGACAATATTTACGTAAGTTAATAAACATAAAGTGATTTTCAAAGTGTGATGCTATTACATGTATCCTGTCAGATCTAAAAATCTGTTCAAAAATGTGTTACCAATTTAATAAGCATGATTTTGTTGTAAGTTCACCTAAGGATGTGAAAAGTACAATGTTAGGAATGTATGCAAAACAACCTCTGTTCATTTATTTATATGTTACACACCTTTTTATGTCAAATGAAATGTTATTTAATTTTCAAAGTTTCTTAAATTGACAAATCAGTCATTTAAAAAGTTTGATATTTTATCTACATAGGTCATTACTCTGTTGACCTTCGGTTTCATGAAACATGCATAGTAGTCGGATAAAACATAATGTTCATATGAAAATCGTTCAGCTTGGCATTATAATTGTGTTTGTGTTATTTAAATTCCTTCTATTTGACCTTTTTCGAGTTGTGTGGTTCTAGTATTTCTTTTTAAATAGTGTATAATAACCCTTTAGATAAATAGTGTATAATAACCCTTTGGATATGTTACCTGATTTTAAAGATTACATTTTGACATTTGATCCCGTTTTAAAAATCCATTTTATTTAGTTTCGACCATTGTCCTCTATTTCTTGTGGACAATATGTTGTATGTCGTGAAATTGCACGAACATTTTACATTGAAGATACCATGATCACTTTCGTATGAATACATCTATGGACGTGTCTTCACTTCCTTTAAGTGTGCCAGTTTATGTAAACTTGAGAATTCTGCTTTAGCCGGTGCTAGGGGGTGTGGATGGTAATTTGCAATTACCACTATCGATATGTTCCTATATGACGACATAGTGTAAATAAAATAGATCCCCGCTAAGTAAAATTCTAACAATTGTTATGGTTACATTAGACGAAATAAATAAAATAATACATGGTCGTGTAAATATGTACAATTGACGTACAGCCTAATTACCATAACCAAAGTACTCGATGCCTTAAAGGAAGGCAGAACAACAAGAACATCACTTACCAAGACAGAAGACGAATTTAAAACAATTAAGAACGTACAAAACGTCAAAAATGAAAATGTTGCAGGCTCGGTTAGATTGTGCCTGTTCATGTGCATGTCAAGTGCAAACTACAGTACACAACCCCTAGCACCAAATTAAGCAGAATTCAACATTTAATCATGGTTATGGTGAACTTTTGGATTTAAAAACAACCGCAGACGCGCTTATAATGTGGTTATCATGGAACCTTCAATGTCAAACGTTAGTGTCATTCCATAAAATGCGGCGTATGGTCCCTAAGTACAAGCTAGAATGTGTGAGCCCTAAACAAGAAAACAATGAGCGGAACTAAATAAAATGGAATTTTGAAAGGGGATCAGAGGTTATGAAGCCTGCATGCCACAGATAAGCTGTCATCTCCACACAAATCAGGCCTGCTTATACCTAGACGTAAAAGAGTTTTTTAAAGTACAATTAAATTTTAGATATATCTGAGTTACGACGACAGGACTTTGTAAAATATTTAAGTAATTTATGATAGCGATAGCCTTGTTAAAGAAGTTTGCCAGTAATAAATAAATTGCGTTCATTAGAATCATCCACACGACAGCAGGTCCAGGCAAATCTAATTAACTTAGTAATATATATACCCAATATGATGTTGCATGAAGTACATGTGAACAGTTAACAATGTTATTTAAAAAACCTCAATTATCATAGATTTTAGTTACTATCTTATTGTTAATGATAGAAATGTTTAAATTTGAGAATATTAAGAGTTTGTTTTATTCATTTTACGTTCACTTGGATATATTTGATTATTTATGTTAAGAATATCATCAAGGTAGCGGTAAGTGCTATATCATGCAACGTATAGCTTCCGGTTGTGAAATAGTAGAGAGACTTAACATAAAATCCCTCTAGTAACAATATAAAAGTAAATATATATTAAACTAACATGTCATTGGCATTATGACTGTAAAAATCAGGAAAAGAGAAGATCCTTTGAGAGCAATTAAACATGGCAAGATTGATAATTCAAATTCAGTTTGATGGGGTCTGTTCATGAGAGACCATATCTCACGTCTCTTAGTACCGACTAAGTAGTATCCAATACTCAACTATAAAAGTTTTGCAATCAATGATCCCGAAGGACCAAGTCGGTTAGCTCAATAGGTAGAGCGTTGGACTGTGAATCGGGCAACCCGTGTTTGATTCCCGGACGGGGCAGGTCACTTTCGTTATGATGGATCATGAAATAGTTTCTACGGTTATTCGCACTGTACCACTGCTCTGCTATGTACAGAAGTTTCAGCTCCTTGCGAAAGTGAGGGCAACTAGTACTGGTAAACTGCTTGACATCCTGTCCAGGAACGATTCGGTGCTGAACTGTGCTCTGGTAAATTCAATATGGTTACTGCCGTGATCCGGATTGAAAACTACCGACACAAACACCACCATCCAGAAGGACCTATTAATATAACACTGTAAACCTGCTGTTGCAGACTCAGCTCCGTACTTCACTTCAGTGTTGTTATATTTTCTGGTCCTTCGGGATCATTGATGCCAACACTATAAAGTGTTGAGAATTGAGTACCGCTCAAGCCGGTGCTAGGGGGCGTGAGGGATGTTGCACTTATTCATTATCCCTCATGTACAGACTCAATCAAACCGAGTCTGCAATTCTTATGTTATTTTGTTGTGATTAATGCTTCCGAGGGATCACTTTGTTTCCGGAATTTTGTACTTCACAACAGCAGGTGTCAAGTGCCGTGTGGCAGCCGTAAAACGTTGCCCCGTACTTCACTTCAGTGTTGTTATATTTTCTGGTCCTTCGGGATCATTGATGCCAACACTATAAAGTGTTGAGAATTGAGTACCGCTCAAGCCGGTGCTAGGGGGCGTGAGGGATGTTGCACTTATTCATTATCCCTCATGTGCAGACTCAATCAAACCGAGTCTGCAATTTTTATGTTATTTTGTTGTGATTAATGCTTCCGAGGGATCACTTTGTTTCCGGAATTTTGATTAAGCCTGTTCATGGACGGTACTGAAAAGTGCATGTTACTCTACGTCCCCCTAGAACATAGTATTACTATCAAGTACCCGCCAGGGAAAATATTTGCTTTTTTCGTCCAATTGAAGGCTTTTCTTAATTCCTCGTATGAAGTTAACAACAAACTTGAAACAAAATGCTCAAAATCATACACAGGAGCTGTCAGTAGGACAGCGTGCTCGACTATTCTCAGTGCTTGATAGTAAAAAAATGGGACATAATATTGTAAAAAAGCTTGATACAGTGACCTTCTCTGTACATAGGTTGAGATTATGATGTTGAACAAGTGTGCAAGGTCTCAAAGCGATATATCGATGGAATTTTAAAATTATCTGAGGTGGTAACGTAAATTCAAAGTTGAAAAAAGGGTCATAATTCTGTCAAAATGCTTGATAGACCTCCTCCAGTGTTCAAGTGGAGGGCATGATGGTAAACAAGTGTGCAAGTTTCTGGTACGCAAACTTTAACGCCGACGCTCTGGCGACTAGGATAGTTGTCCTTAATCGTCGAATAGTTGAGCTTAAAATAAACTGCCCTCATAATATATATTTTCAATTCACTCAATATATTTATATAATATTTAATTTATAATTCAGATCCAGCTTAGCAGAAAAGTATCTTACTGTAAACTAAATAACTTACCCATTTTAAATGTTCTAGCAAATTACATTTTACATTTTAATGTATATATTATATCCGTCATCAATAAAGACAAAACTCCAAATATGGTTCAATTGTAGATTATCATATGTTAAGCCAATGCCTTAAAACAAGAAGCACGCTCGAATATTTAAAATCAACAGCCTGCATAATAAAGAAAATCTCTTATTCATAAAGTAGTATAACTCTTTGAAATAAAAAATTCTGGAAACAAAGTGATCCCTCGGAAGCATTAATCACAACAAAATAACATAAGAATTGCAGACTCGGTTTGATTGAGTCATGTTAGAGGGAAGTAACCTACAATAATGACCTCAAAGATTTTTAGAAATGTTTAGTTTCAAGTGCATCCCCTCAATGGTTGTGGAGATAAATCTTGTCCGAGAAATTCTGTAAGTTAATAAATAGATATTATTATTTCCTAATAAATGCTTAGCTTATGGGTCTTGAACAGTGACCTACAAGTATAACCAAAATCACATTTGAAGTCTTGCAATGAATGTTTATGGCTAAGGAGAAACAAACTTGCAAACAAATCCTTAACAAAAGGCTAGCACAAGGTCAACGCAAATACCGAATTGCAGGTCAGTAAATTAGTTCCATATTGTGTGCATATAACAAATAAAAGAGATATTTTAACATTTAGACACACATGCAGGGCATTTTCTATGAAAGGTAAGATGTCTTATCACTTACCAATTAAATAAAATTGTTAATCTTTTTAATATCACGATTATAATATAAAACAAAAAAAGTATTTAATTTAAAAGTGACTCCCCGTTCGTAATACCCCACCCACTTTGTATATGAATTTAATTCAATAAAACACATTTATGGCATAGTTCGCTTATTCTAACTAATTCTAAATATGTGTAGATATAGTTTTAAAGCTGTATTAATTGAAATCATGAATGTTATTCAGTTTAAACAGGAATAAAACTAATAAGTTACACATATTCAGAAAAGGACACCCAGTTTGCAACATATTTTTTCTTCTTTCGTTAAAATTAGGCCATGAAAACTAGAAAAAAAATAATAAAGTCAAAATTTATAGCATGAGTAAGTTGGAAATAAGAAATTTTATGCAAAATTTCTATTGATTTACAAAACTGAAAAAGGAAATAAGCCAACGTAAATATACTAGAATATTTAGGGATTTGGCGGCCATCTTTGACGCCATCTTGGATATCTTAGCTTCGCATCGGGGTTGGGCCAAATGAATATCCATTCCATAAACTACAGATCGAGACGAATATTTTGGTATATGAAACTTGCTGTTGGCTGACATAGACCACTTACCCCTCTAAATAGGCTAGTAAAATGGGCTGATTTGCAGCACTATAACGTTACTTATTAAATAGAGAGAAATAAGATTCCCTAAAGAAAGCCCAACACGGCAAAATTGAAAATGTTGCAGACTCGGTTTGATTGAGCCTGTTCATGGACGGTACTGTCAAGTGCAAACTACCGTCCACGCCCCCTAGCAACGGCTTAAGCAGAAGTCAACATTTAACATGAACTGGTAAAATTTAGAATTTTGAAACATCCGCAGATGTGTTCATATGGCAGTTATCATGGAACCTTCAATGTGACACGTTAGTGCCATTCCATGAAAAGAGGCACATGGTCCAAAAATAAAATAAATGCATGTGCCCTAAACTAGAAAACAATGGGCGGAACCAAATAAAATGGAATTTTGAAAGAGGATCAGAGGTGATAAAGCTTATGAAACATATGCGTTCTTATTCTATGAATACCAAACGAATTCTCAGTTACATTCAGATCATAATTTATTTTAGTTTTCACATATTCTATTTTATTATACAAGCTACCAAACAACAGATATTGTTAATTGATACCTATTTACAATAATTGTGTTAAATAGTATTATAAAATTACACCATTACAATTAGATTTATAAAAGTAAAAGTTTCGGTTTTGGAAATTGTTCAGTTAGTGTTATGTGTAACGAAGTAATAAATTACAAGGAATTGTATTTTATTATTTTTATTTATTTATTTTGTTGGGGTGGGGCTATAAGTTCATAGAACCTTTTAAAGACATGATGTTATAATTCTATGAAAGCAAGCAATAACTTTGCCAATAAAACAGACACAAAAACAACTGTAGGCGATATGTAGCAAAAAAGAATCTGGCTGTTTTTCCAGTTAATGATATCTTTTTCACTTCAATTATATTTGTTTATGTCTTATAACGTTCTTATATCTTGAACTTACAGTTGGAATATAACAATTACCAGATACAAACGTCGGATTATCTGTATTTATGCAGGCATTTACAACTATTTCTACAGACATTACTTCAAATACAATTCCCTTGGGTATCGCAAAGTACGAAAGAAGTTTGCGACCGTAAATGACTTCTAAAGATAGTCAATATCATTAGTCTCATATGCTGGTAAATGGTTTTCGATTCATATCAATTTATATTTTTTCTTCTCATTGTTTGTTAGTCAACGAAATGCAGGCTAAAAGACGCAAAAACATATATACGATGAACGATGAAGTTAAACATGTAACGAAAAAACTCGACTTTATAAATAGAAGATATATAAAATAGACAACGTTTTCTTCCCTAAAGAAACACAAATACCCTGAAATAGTGAAATAAAAAAACTGGGACCAATGTCATGCATGTTGTAGATTCAAAGAAATGTTCTCGAGTTCTCGAGAAAAAGTATTAACTATGTTAAAAACAAAACTTTACTAAAAGAACGGCGGATTTTCACAAAACGTCATAATACTTGGTTAACGGGGATTTAGGCTCAGAGTTTTTGCCTACTCTATCAATTATTTTAGACAAATCAGAAGTAATTTTAACCGAAAACTGAACATCTCTCTGGGAGATAATCTGATTAGTTATTGATTGGAAATCACTCCTGACAAGAGGTTTTTCTTCCAATATTGATGTTTTGTCATCACTTTGTTGTAATATGTGGGATTACTGCGCCTAGTGTCAGAAAATGCGTTGTTTAGCAAAATCATATAATCCGAGATATTTCATCAATGAACACATTTATCATTTATAAATTAATATAATTGATTGCATGGTGAAATATTGCAATTAATTATACAGACAGTGTATCAAACATTGTGTTTTTTTTTTGATGCAACAAAATAGATGAAAAACAAGTGTGATGAAACATGTATAAACGGTGGCAAGACTTTTTTTTAAATTGCAGAGCAGTATGTTTTAGTCATTCATGTGAAATGTAAACAAAACTGAAAAAACATATTACAATCTTTTTATTTCAAATAATAGAATTTCAATAGAATTTTTTTATAATTATTACTGAAACATGACTCGTTTTTCGATTAACTTTGTGAGACGATGAAAACGGTCAAATCGTTCGTTAATAAAACATATAGTAAGTGCGTATTCAATCAATAATTTCCATTATGCATCAACAAGCAAACCCTTATCCAAAAAGTGGCAAAACTCTTGTCTTGGCTTATACTCGACTTCGTATACACACATCATCGCTATTCTTACATGTAATTGTGATGCGATATTTCTAACAAATTTCAAACAAATGTCAGAGTGATAAATATTTTTCATTGAGATAAGATCTAAGGCATTCAGAGACTACCATAAAATGATACAATTATCGAATGATTTACGTGTACTTAAAACAATAATGCATTTTCAAATGTATTTTAATATTTGCACAATATTTGTTTAGTAACTCATTAATTTAATGACCTAAAGATTAAGATGAGAGAAATGCTGAGAAAACTTCAAAAAATGTTTGATAAATATATTAAATTAATACAATAGTATCATTCTTCAAGAAATAAAACAGAACATCTAACTTGCAGGGGCAGCTGAATCTGTCAATTCGGCAAGTGCAGCCGGCACATCCGTGTAGTCCTATCATATTTAGTACTGTTCGCTATTCAGTCAGTATTTCCTTTTGAAAGTATTCTTTCAAAAAGAAGAATCATTGTGTCCAGATTGAAACATCGTCAAGTCAAATTAACAGATTGAGTGTCAGCTGGATTCAAGTTCAATTGTTTTGCATTTGCTTTTGTCTTTATATAATAATGTTGTATTTCATATTATAGAATTATTATTATATAATGATAGTTATACAACACGAAAATACAATGAATCATCCAAGGAATTTGTCTTTTATCACTGCAATCGAAATCATCAAAATAATTGTCTAGATTATAGTTATTAATGTCTTTCCTATTATCATTCAAACCTTTCTGATTATATCAAAAACATTGTTTTCAAATATTTCCGAAAATATATTTTGGTATCTACCTTAGTCATTGTACAAAAGTACAGTTTTATAATAGAATGATTCTGTCAGTGGAATTTGCCTACTCATTTGCATGAATATATCTATGTTGGAAAGAAAACTGCCGAATTATACAGGTCTTATTTATGTTACTAGGTGTAAGTTAACACTTTCTTCACATCAGTATTATATCATAATATTTTTTCGGAGTAAGTTTGTGTATGACGTTTACAAAATTATGCTTTGATCATTATTTAGAAATGACACATTCTAGCGCATTTACATGTTCGCGTGATGTCTTACGTATTAACCGTGTTGAATGTTAATGAATATTTTGAATGACGAATGCAGCTTTGAGGTTATTAAAATGGGTATACAGCATGGAGGAACTTTGGGGGGAAAGCTGTCATCTGTTAATTTTAAATTCATACTACATTCAACACATTAACTAAAAGCAGTGAAGCAGTCTTCAAGCCCATGAAATCACATAGAAACAAGTTAATTTTCAAGAGCTTTGCATTGAATTATTTCACATGTGAAGCAGTTTGTTTCATAATTATTGTAAACTGGTTATATGATACTTTTGCATAACATAACATTATTTTATATACAAATATAAAACAAGAGGAAATATGACATGTTTCACAATCTTTATACTCACAACAGCAGGTGAGGTGCTGTAAGGTAGCTGAAAAAATTGTTTCCGCACTTCATCTCAGTGTAAATCCATCGGTAATATTAAATTTAACGGTTCCTTTGTGAGCTGAATACCGCTTCAGCCGGTGCCAGTGGGTGCACATTATCTTAATAAAACAGAGTTTGCAATCTTATATTTTTCTTGATTCCATTGCGCCGAGGAACCTTTAAGCAGTTCATTTAAAATGAGTTTATCATTCTTATATGTTAGTTATTATCCAAAATGGAAACATGTTTTTATTACTCTTAAAACTAAATGTTTAACATGAAATGGATGTCTTTCTGAAATTGCTCATCATTAGAGCCGAATCGTTAAACATATATCAAGTTATTTTAAGAAAAACAATTAAGGCAAAAATAGATCGGAATGTCAAAAAAAGGTAAAACATCACACGTGACCCGGCACAGATACAAGATTATCATTTGTCTTGGACTGACATGGCATAAACAAGTAGAAAGTTTTTTGCTCTGAATGAAAAGTGAAGACAGCATGGTAAAATCCGTGAAACTGTCTTACAAGTATGTACCTTCTGATATATAATAATAAGAGCTCTACTTTCTTGCCTCCAATTGAGTATATACTTGAAAACAATACTAGTATACTATTCCCTTGAAAATGTATTTTTTCATCTGCATGTTACAATCAATTAATAAGATTTTTTCCTTTTGTTTTAGTTTATACAAATTTGTTTTAGTTCGATTGTGTTGGAAGCTATAAGCGTATTAAAACACACTCGAATCCGTTCCTGGAACCAACCAGTACTAGGTAATGAATATAATTTTTTTTGCCAAGGAATCAACGGCTTGTCCCTTGACAGGGGTTTGAACCCACGCGGTCAGCAATCCTTAGATTACTAGTCCGTCGCGTTAACCAATTGGTCACGCGACGAGAGAGAATTATAAGAATGGAGAAAAATGTCAGTACACTTAACCTGTATCCAGAATCTGCTTTGAATCAAATTTCATATTATATTATGATAATTTATATATTATATCTTTTTACAACTTGTTGTTAGTTTACCGCGTACATATTTTCATAATATCTTTTAGGTACATTTAATATCCTTTCTAATTAATAATAGAGAATAGATGTTTCACCTTGTGTAAAATTGATATTTACCTAATTTTTCAGACCTCAAAATGTTTTTAATGAAAAAAAGTGAAAACTAGTGATGACGTCAAGCTAAACCATAAACATTATACAAGGTCACGTTTTGACACACTTACTTACACCCTTATAGATAAATTCTATACTGTCTGTATTGCATGTGTCATTTTAACATTATGACATAGCTACACAATAAAATAATGATAAGTGTGATGTCAAATTTTGATTTCATTTTTATTTTCATTTGTGTTAAGATTCCTTATTTTACAGTTGGAATTTTTTTTATTATTCTTTAGATACAATTTAACCTCTGAAGAGAGACCCTCTTTAGAGCTTTCATCGACAACAAAATGATTTATTCCATGAATATTTCCACCATATCTTACCTCTACAGGGAACCACCAGCAACCAAATATTTGTCTCCAAAAGGATGTTGCTTTGCAGATGTTCCACTGTATAATCTTAAAAAGGAAAGAAATATAAAATATAAACTGTAAAGTGTAAAGAAACGAGCGAATTCGTGCTAAAAATCATTGGTAGACAGAATTGCGGCACAATAATTCGGTACGTAAACATAGACTAATACATGTATGTCAGCTGAGTACGGGTCAAAATCACTTGAATTTACTAAATAATATTACTAAATACATTAAGTTGGACCACTCACAACTGTCAGTAGCATCTGATACACACGAGATTCGAGTTTTAAACCTTTCCACGGTCTTTAGATTCCTTTCTACGCCATTGTCAATCAGCTGTTCGATATTTTGTAACGAGTCTTCTGATTGGCCAAAGCAACGAAAACCGCAACGTTTCACACAAGGATGCCTAATGGCGTAGAAAGCGATTAAAAGACCGTGTAAATGTTTGAAACTCGAATCTAGTGTGTATCAGATGCTAATGACAGTTGTGAGTGGTCCAACTTAATGTATTTAGTAATATTATTTAGTAAATTCAAGTGATTTTGACCCGTACTCAGCTGACATACATGTATTATTCTATGTTTACGTACCGAATTGTTGTGCCGCAATTCTGTCTACCAAGGATTTTTAGCACGAATTCGCTCGTTTCCTGATAGATATTTCATGAACGGGAAGGGCTAGAGACTTGGGGTCGGTCTCATTTTGAAGCTTAATACAAACGTGAAATAGTGATAAAAGTTTTTTTTAATTGTCTGGCCAATTGTTTTCACATCGGCCCGGGAACTGAATCCCTTGCTCGTAGACTCAAATTTGGAGTTTCCGGACTTCTCTTAACTTATAGTATATTTTTAATGGGGGTCATTATTTACATTTTTTTTTTAAAATTGACACTTTTAAGATGAACACAGGTTTTTTTTATCAATCTGGTCATATTTTTTCTTCCCAGGTCCGATACTCGTGCCTGTGTACTAAAGATACTATAATATTAAAAAGTTTTTGTTAAACAACTGCAAAACAAAATATTTCCTAAACCCAGATAATTGATTATCATGCAGACAGATGTATTAGCGAAGACAAAATTAAAGTAAATAAGACAATATCACGCAGTGTTTTAGAAATTATTGAAGCAATAATTTGTAATACAAATCGTGCTTTTTTTGACAGTTAGATAGATTGATTCTCTGATATCCCTGAGAAAATGCAGAAAACCTGGCACCAATCCAATATGGATAGATGATTTTAGAGTTTTTCCTGTCAAAAAACGTGTATGAAATGTAAACAATAAACGTATTTGCTATCAATGCTTTATTGATTGATTAACCACATCTGCCACCTTATTATGAATTTCTGAGGCAAATCAATGTTCGGTGAGCGCTATCATTTATATTAAATGAATTTCCAATACTTAACATACATAATCATTTAAAGAGAAAATCGATAAATATGAGTAATCAAACTTAAATGTGGACAGTATTAAAATACATCTTAAATATGCAATCATTTGTTCATCAAATTAATTTTCTAAATAAAAAAGAAAGATAATTAAAATTAAGAAAAGTGGTGACTTCTTAATGTCCAAATTACGACAAGCCAATGTGTCACTTTGTTGCGCTCAATTGATGATTGCTTTGTATCTAAACGTTCCCCAAAACCAGCATATATTTTAGATAAAACTTTCCTATGCTTTATTTCTGTTTTTGACTAATAATAGCAGTCCGATTGCTCGTACCATTCCGTATATTTTGTAACACACAGATCCTGAAGCCTATTAAGATAAATCTCACTTGGTTATACAATTGTTTTTATTGCTATATCAAACACAGACGTTTCTGTGATAATCAAACCATTTGATTTTTTATTTGGCGCCTATAAACCGTGTCATTTAGATCGCATTGATTTTACAGTTTAAAAATTAAAAATGAGTTTTGTGAATAATTAAATGATAAATTACTTTTTCAGTCAGCTTAAGTGTGAGTTTGAAAGTAGAACGTCAGCAGAAAATGTGTTTTATTGATTGAAGACCCAGGGCAACTGTACCTGGTAGTTTGAGCACTTTAAATTCATCATGAACGAATAGAAAAAGTAAAGTGAAAACATTAAGTAAATAATTTGGTAGAACTACAATTATATTGAAAAACAGATATTAAAACATAAATTTGGGCCAGTAACACATAATCTTGTAATCTGTATTTCATACTGAAGCATCAGTTACTTAGGATTTTTTTTACTTCTCCCTATTTACCTTTTAATTATTAATTTGTTTCAGAAACCAGTCCGAGGTACAGTCACTTCATTCAGCAGATTATATGAAACGCAAAATGAGTCACTATAATTGAAGTTGAAACAATAGAATTTATATATTATTTACGAGTTGTACTTTTGATCGGCGCGTTTTTCAGACGTCCATGTCTGGAAACCAGCTCTTGTCGATGAGTCATTAATTGCTTCACAATTATTTTGTTTCAGGAGATTATGCTCCTGTAATCTTGATATAATTATAATTATATAAATGAAAAAAAACGTGTTATATTGTTTTCAGTATTAAATACAGAAAAATTAAAGAATTCATGTGAAATGCAATTTTTTCTTAATGAACTGCAGTTGTTTGAAAATAAATGACGCAAGAACACAAACCCATCACACTTAAAAAAGCGTTTTACATGGGCATGTTCATTATACGTAACAAAAGCAACACAACTCATTGATGCAGTCAAATATGCATTTCTTCCTTGAAACAAACTTGCTTTACAACAATGCTCAGTTAAAGGTGTATGTGTGAAGTTAACGTTATAATTACATGAGAACACCTTGTATTAATAAATTAACAATGTACAGTCCAGTTCATTCAACGACATATGATTTTGTAACTTGTGAGCAACACGTATGACAATATAAACATTCACATTTTCAATTAACCATCAGATGAAATGAGATCAATCTTCGTATTTTTAGTATCATTTCCTGCAGTTTCCTTTAAAGCATAAAGCTGCATTAGCTGTTTGTACAATAAGTCCATCTAAAGTAATCATTAATCAATTACTTTTGCCTGAATGTACCTAATCAGGATTTTATTGATCTTAGGAGGCTGGTGAGATGATTTGTCGAAGTTTCTGTTCAGCTTTTACAAAAAAGGCAAATTCTTTGATACTTTAGTTAATTACAAATAGGTTAGTACGTAATATTCTTTTTCAGGTCAGTATCAAGAATAAGAAGAACAATGGATACATATTTTACTGTAAATTTTTAAATTTTATTTTTCAATAAAATCCATTGAGAAAAATATATACGTATATGCATATATATTACAGTATTTAACTAAATGTAAATATTATGAAATTAAATGTCATGACAATGTCAGTGCTTTGTCTGTTTTACTCTGTGTCGTTGAGGTTTTTGTTGTTGTTGTTGTTGTTTTTAAATACATACTGTATTTTAGTACACATTACACTGAATAAAGGTAAAAGAAAACCAACTGTCCGAACAAAATAGAAAAGTTTGTTTTAAACATCTTTCTTTAAAATCGGGAAAGACCAGTTTTTAATATGGTTGTTCTTTGAGGGTCACTCCATTTAACAAATATTTAATAGCATTGTATTATATTTTTATTCCTGCACTTATTAGTTATTGAAAGGGAATTTAACATGTTTTAAATCAAATCGTTTTTAATGAAATTGCATACAGATTTGAAAGATATAAATATATATGCTGACACAGCCTCCGAATCAAAAAAGTATTTTTATACTTGTATTTCAAATTTAGTGTTAGTTATTATAAAATAAGCCTCGTCACGACAAAACCAACATAATGGGTTTGCGAACAGCATGGATCCAGACCAGCCTGCGCATCCGCGCAGTCTGATCAGGATCCATGCTGTTCGCTTACCAACCCTATTACAAGTAGAGAAACTGATAGCGAACAGCATGGATCTTGATCAAACTGCGTGGATGTGCAGGCTGGTCTGGATCTATGCTGGGCGCAAACGCACTATGTTGGTTTTGTCGTGACGCGGCTAAATGTGAATCGCTGATGAACAATGGGAATGAACATAGTATTTTATGTCAATTATGCCACTCTTATTTTGCTGACGACAGAAGTCAATGCTGTGTGCCAATTTGTTTTTCTGTTGATGCCATGCACCGATCATATAATGAAATCAATTTACATAATTGCAGGATATAACTTGACATCTTTTAGATTGATTGATTGATTGATTATATTTTTAAGAAAAAAATATCCAATGCTCATGTATATTTTTCTACTCTTTTGATAAATAGCACCGTGATGCATAAAATGGCTTTCTTCTAATTGGTCAATTGCTTATGATTATCTTAATTCTGTAATGCAAATAAATTACCATATAACATAAACGTTATCAATTTTTTAAAGAGAAAAATGACAATAAATTAACATTTCTGGCTCAAAACCTGTCATCAACAACCAATATTTTTCTCTTCCAAAGAGCTTTGCTCTGCGGAGGTAGTATTTTTTGTGAATTTGAATTAAACAAAACTATTTCCCTAAAGTAACAAACCGTTTTGCTTTATATATTTAAACATTCTGACAATAAGATGATTCCTCTGAGATAAATAAAAACAAAAACATAAACAGTTGAACGCTTCGTTTTTTAGTCAATCTTTCTTGAAATACCAATTGTAAGTGCGACATGTCTCACGTTCTCGCACTTGCTTCAACATTATATTTCAATATACGTAGAGTAGTCTACATTTAATTTTAATGATAAAGTATCATGACTAAAATTAGTTTGGTGATTAAGGATAAAAATGGTCATAACTTAATGTATGTTTCAATCGCTTTACCCGTATATCATGGCCACTGAGGAATACAGAACCTAGCAGTTTGGCAATTTATTTGCCTGTCAATTGCATTTACAACTCAACTAACACATAAAATTGAAACAATCAATACAAATAACAAGACAAATAAGAATAAGTGCCATGTCATTTTGTCTCCAGTAATTAATCAGTCAGTCAACAAGAACATCTTCATATCTACTTAACTTACAGGATAATTGGTATTGGAGATTTGTAGATTGTTTAAATACTTCTTTGAAGTATTATTCTATTTTATGCACCCAAATTAACATCAAAGTTCAGCGAATGACATTATTTTAGTATTATGCAAGTTATCAGTGACAATTCTTTCATTCAATTGTATGTAATGTCTATTGTTTATATTGATAATGGCATAGTACTTCAGTAACTTTTTGTTTCAAATACGTAAAACATATTGTTTCCATTACGAATACGTGATGAAATATGTATTTTTGAATATAAAAATGTTACTCTATATAAAATGTTATATATAATATACATGTACAGAAAAAATGTTAAGTGTTGCTTTAGACAATGAAAATTAATTATTATACTATAATGACAAGTTATAAAATAATCTTGTCTGATGTTATCTCTAACATTTAAGGTAAAATAGAAAACAAAAGAAAACTTTAAATAGTGTCTGTGCAAAAGTGTTACTTTTGTTTGGCAATATCAATGTTTAAATTTAATGCACACAGACACCTGCATGCTCTTAATTTGATTTGACTTCTTGACTTCATTTTTATTGCACTCGACCAGCTTTCAAATAAAACATTTATAGAGATGAACATTCTGTCAATGTATCACAAAGACCAGAACGTATTTTGACTTTTGAATTATGTCTTATGTATTTTGACTTTTGTATTATGTCTTATGTATTTTGACTTTTGTATTATGTATTTTGACTTTTGTATTATGTCTTATGTATTTTGACTTTTGTATTATGTCTTATGTATTTTGACTTTTGTATTTTGTATCATGACATATGTAATACGGCTTATGTATTGTGTATTACGGGTTAAGAAGTATGCATCATTTGATTTATACAGACATGTAAGAAGTAAGAAGTCTCGCAGCTTGCTCATCTATTACCCTATCTCCTTGGTGATAATTTTACTTGCGAATACTAAATTTGACTGCTATTTGCATGTCGGTTCTGTGCCAAAATAATCATAAATGTTCAAACTGTTTTCTACAACTGAATCTTAGTGCTTCGAATTATTTTGTTAATAGAATAAAAGAAGATTTTGCATGTAGGTTATTTACAGTGTTTATTTTTATATTATGTAGTCAAACATTGCAAAAATGCTTTAGAAGAATGAAAAGTCAAACATTTGTTATTTGTCATTTTCAAGAAATCTTTATCGATTTGGTAGAACCATTTCATGTATCAGATCATTCTTTAAGTGATTTTACATTTCCACCTATTGATCATGTTTAGAAAAAAACAACAAAGAATTGGCTTCAAAATGTCATATTTTAAATTATAAAAAAAATCCTTGTTTTCACCATAGATTCCTCAATATCAGATTAATAATTATCATTTATTGTACTCTTTGTATTTTCACATATTAATATACATTTATAGTAAAGTTTCATTACATAAAACATTCAATTTGGAGAGGAAAAAAGTAATATTTTGAATGATTACATACTACAAGCTGTCTTATTTTTCATATTAATTACATATCATTGCATGTATATATAGTGATATCAAAATACAACTGATTCAGGTACTCTCATATTTCATTCCTCCACAAAATATGATAAACAAAATCAACAAGTTAAGGCAGCGTTCAATGAACGCAAAAAAGACAATAGTGTGAAACTTCTTATTTATTTATATTTGAATAAGTTATGCTGAATTAATGCAATTGAATCAACCATTTCACTTAACTTGATTTTTATATTAATAAGGATTATATGGCACGTAAACTGACAAAAGAACAAAGTTGTACATGCACAAAGTATCATAGTAGATGACTTTAAGCATTAAAGATGCATGCCTCCAGATGAGTCAAAATGTTTAAAAAAAAACACTCAAACTTAAGATAAATATGCTAAGATTTTAAGAAAAGTAAAGAGATTCAAGAATTAAGTTATAATTTACATGTTGGGATAAATCACTGGTATTGCAGTATGCATCACCATAATTCTCCTAACGCGTAACGAAAGGGCTATATTTGCCAATTTAACCACCTTTGCTAATTTACGATTGTAAGTAGATTATTACTTTGTTCATAACAATATTTTCTTTTCATAATATTCATGAGAATTTTTATGAATGTTTGAAGTATGCTGCTTTAAAAGTTAAAGAGTTATTCAAATCCTTAATTATTATATATTAAATCATGACTCAGATATAGATGTACATATATGAAGACTGTTTTTTCTAAACTAAAATGATTATTTTTGTTGCAAGTTTAAGGCATGGGACATGTTCTTCACACTTCTTTAGGAGGACCCAGCAACTACCAAAGCAAAATTTATTTGGTAAAACATCATTATTCAGTATCTAGGGATTTGTACTTATAAATCATAAACCTGTTTCTTGAAAAAATACTTGTATTTTCCATTGTAAACAGAGTAACGTAACAGACTGAATGTCTCATTTTTACCTTTTTTGGATTTTCCATCATAAGCTGTTTCTTCTTCTTTTTTTGCCCTGCTATATTTTTAACTAGCTCCTTAATTCGTTTTCTTCTCACATTTTCCTGTAGGAGAAATAATGTATATTTCATACAGAATATTGCAAGAATCAAGTTTCACAAATGTATCAAAATGTGTCTGTCTTGCAAGAATCTTGTTACTTAATCTAACAAATAATATTCATTCATAAATCAGATGACCAATAATGGAATAAGACCTAGAAAACCAATCAAAACAATTTTCCTGGCAAATCTTCATAAAATTTGCGGTGAAAACGTAAATTCTAGAGAGTTAAGATTTAGGGCACTGTAAACTACTTTTTCTCACGAAATGAAATGGTCCATATTAGGACTCGTCCGAGAAATATTTGGGACAAACATCCTGACCATGTTCAACAGAGGCAAAGGAGTGACCATCAGTGTATTAATGTGGATGGACATTCATAAAACCTTACTAAGCCACTGTTTGACTGATGTGTTCTAAAAAAAAGAACCTGATATTGAGACAACTTTGCAATTAGAATCGAGGTGAAAAGTAAAACTATAAAAGAGCAAGATGGTTCTAAAATGTACGTCAGTGTTGGTATACTTTTCTGGCCCTTCGTGATCATTGATGCCAGCAGTATTAAGTGTGGATAATTGAGTACCGCTCAAGACGGTGCAAGGGGGCGTGAGGGATGTTGCACTTATTCATTATCCCTCATGTACAGATTCAATCAAACTGAGTCTGCAATTTTCGCGTAATTTTGTTGTGATTAATGCTTCAGGGGGATCACTTTGTTTCCATTTTTTTCTTTTCAGTGATACACATGCCAGTGAAGAGCTTGGAAGTTGAATTCCTTTTATTAACAAAACAATATTTTGAAATTTGGAATAATTTTTATATATCTTTATAATTACATTTTCACACATAAATCATGCTTTGTTGTTTGCTACAAAATTCAAATTCTCCGTAAGTGAGATACCAGGTGATAATAGCCGTTTCACTGAGTCACTGAGTGTATAGTGAGATATCTCACAGATGGCGGGAAAATGCAAGGGTTTCCAATACACTTTTTCTCCCAAACCTTTCCTTTTTGTAAATATTTACAAAGGTACTTTATGTTTATCTTTCCATAAATCTACTTCAAATGTTATGTTTCTCAAAATCAAAACTGACATTCCTCGCTTTTGTTATCCAATTCAGTTCTAGAGAACAATAATCCTGCTGGTCAGTTTTTTTTAATTGATTTTGTTATTGTAACTGCTTTAAAAACACTCATTAAAGGCAGTTTTAAATTAAAGTGTAGCATTCTTATAAGTACTACATTATAACATTTATACATGTCTCATATAAAGTTGTGTTATCAATTGTTATTAGCCTATGACACAGAAAGTGTTACTTCGATATGATTTTGAAATAGATATTGTTATTTTATTCTTGATAAATTATCAGTAATAATTCCTTGAATCATTTAGTGGTCTCCTGAATAAACTTGTTACACATGACTAGATTATTCCAAGTGTTGTGACTTATCAGTTCATACCGGGTCAACATTGCATCATTTTATATCTCACCTTACAGTTAATTAGCCAGCAACTTGAAAGATGTAGATAAAAGTGATTTATATTTTCCCTGTTGTTCGCATAGTTTCTATACAGACCATAGTACAGAACAAAATATACAAACTGAATTAAAGATAAAACTCTAGAAATTTAAATGATGAATTATAGATATTTTTGAAATTTTATGTGCTGTAAAAAATCATTGAGTAAAATATGATCAGACCTATAAATATTCTTTAATGTTATTGCTGTTTCTCAAAATACACATCACCTTACCACACATTACGTGTTATATATGCTAACTGGCTTTAATGACGCTGTTTCTGCCAAGTGGGACCAGTCCTTTATTAAGCCGTCAAGTGTATCATAATCCATGCTTTTTTAGGGAAATGAACCTTATTCCGCTTTTACACTCATGAATTAAGTTTATCTATCTTTGAAATTTGATTCTTATGACAAGCATTATGCGTGCTAACATAAAAAAACAGGTGGCCATAGTAAATCATGATGTTTGCAAACCTCAAAGCAGTAAAATCACTTATTAATTAATCTTGGATATTTTTATTTATTTCCTTACTATTTCAACTCAAAGAAAGTCAAAATATATTGTTCAAGTGATTGCACAGGTTAATGAACAGATATGGTGAGATAACACTGTGAGGAGTGCTTTGCACTAACAGCAGGAATATTTACCTGTTAAATTGTCTAAATTTTGTACTCTTGATGAAATCTTTGTAGTTTTAGCTGATACATGAATCGGAGCAAGTATGTGCTATAAATAAATAGCATAAATAGTGTTCGCTATAAACAAACAATAATACATTGAGAAATAAGCTTGTATAAGGAAGCCTATAACTGTTTACATTTCAACACTTACCAAATTGTCTTCTGTTTCACTATCAGATTTACCAAAATGGGCGCATGTGATGAAACTAGCCTTTTTGCCGCCTTTTTTGTCAAGTCATAATACATAAGACAAAAGTCATAATACATAAGTCATTAGTCATAAGACAAAAGTCCTAAGACAAAATGGCACTTATGGGCTTCCGTAGGATACATTCAATTTATTACATAGATAATACACGTGGAGCTCAGCTCGCAGATACAAATGAGTACACAGTAACTTTTTGATATCGTTTTAACTCTAAGAAAAATGTCGATTATTAATTGCTGACTGTTTATATTTTCTAGAAAAAGTAAGCAAAACATTATTTTGTTTCATATGACAGGAATGAATTGCATTAACAATCCTAGGTATTGTTGAAAAAACTCATTGTTTTACTTGCCAGATTAAGTAATTGGATCCCCCATCCTTGTTTGTACGCGACTGCTCGGGAAAAACATTGTTATGCTTAATAAAAGAGGTAACACTTTCTATATTTTTATCTGATATCAAGTTGTAAGAGCCAATTTTGCAGTTATATGGGTAAGAGTTCGATAAGACTCCCTACGGTCGTCTTAATACAAACTCTAACCCATACATATCGTGTGTGACGCAATGTAAAATATTTTTTAAATGATGAAAAAAGAGTTAATATTTTACCCGGATCTCCTGGATGGAGGAAAGAAAATTCATGATTTATTTTTGTGTGCGTGTCATATTCATGTTAGCGTACAAATAAATGCAATATGCAGACAAACAATTTCTAAAGTCATAAGAATAAAGGAAATGTATTTTGAAATATGTTTAAGAGTCAAAATTTATTGTAACAAATATCAATTAGCATGCATTCAAAGATTTGAGAGTTTAGTTAACATAACAAAATTCTAATAATTTTCCATTCAACACATAAAGAAGCATCATTCTATTTTGTAGCATAACGGTTCACAGATGCAAAAAAGGTTTATGTAATTTCATATTTTGACATCTTATTAAATGTATGAGTACTTATTTTCACACTTTTTCTCTCGGGAAATAACAATAAAATATCAAGTTATTGTAGCTGCTTCTACTTCAAATCGAAGAAACAAAATATTTCCTACCATCAAACTGTCGACCTATTTCCTGTTTTGTCTTACTTTCCTACATCTGTGATTTACTAAGTAATTATAACAGAAAATAAAAATCCTCGAGTTACTTTAAACCTAACAGTAAAACAGACCAATTTAAACTTTTAACGTTCTAGGAAATGCCATGTGCATTGAAAAGCTTTTTTTTTCTAAAAGAGATTTAAAAACTGATTGTTTTGCGGATTATGTGAATTGAAATTCTTAAGAAAGAGGAACGGTATTTAGTAGTTGCTAAATCTTCTCTGTTAATGTTTAATACTTTTGATTGTTTTAAGTCACTAGGAATACCATGTACATTATAAAAATATTAAAGACCAGATTTTCAATCAATTTTCACGAATCATCATGTTTTTAATAATGAACAAACAATAACTCTGAAAAGAGATTAAAAAAACGGACAAGAGCTTTGGAATCACCTAGAACACTTCCCTGATAGGTACAATATCCCAATTTATTCACATAGATTGAACTTGACTGAAAATGTGCCTACAATAAACTTGGTCCGGAAAAGATCCGTTTCATATATTGAGAATTTTATGCTTGTTATAACATCTTTCTGAGTCATGAGAAGCACCTAATTTCATACTCGTTTCTGGTTTCATAATAGGCGTCTGGTTTTCACGCCGATGTACATTTGTCATCATGCTACTCTTGAACCTGTTATGGTTTTTTAATCTATATTCAAATGTTTCCTTTACTTGAAAATGCACATTGGTCACACATATAAAGTATACAATATCTTTAATATTTATCATTTTAACACTCAAACATTATTTGCGTTATAAAAAAAATAATTGCTGTCATAAATAAGTTAATGACATAAATTGATTTTTCATCTTCAGGAACATTATCAGTTACTTTTCCAATCATATTTTAAACTTGCTTTGACTGCATTTTATGAATATATTAAACATTTTCCGTCGACATAGAAACATAAAAAGCAAGCATTCTATAGTTTCATTAGCCTTTTTAACAGTATTTTTGTAAAACTCATAAAATAACTTTAATAAATTATAATTTTAAAAGGAAATCCCCATAGTAACACTAAAGTTATCATATGAATTTTAACATGCACATCAGCTCGTGCATGTGCTGCGCCAATTTTATTACCGAAATGAAGCTACTTCCGTTTTTATGAAATTTATAAAATGCAGCTTTAAATCACTCCTACATTATAAAAGATATGATTAATTAGTGAAATATTCTTGAATACAAACTTAATATTTTGATATCATTGTTCATTAAAGTGTTCTTTACACATCAAGAGAACGAATATAAATTAATTACTTAAGAGAAATACGATGCGTCAATTCTATCTTTTAGAGGGCATCTGTGTCCATTAGCATAAATGAATAAATGTTGACTACCATTAACAACAATCAGACGCTCATTCAAATTTGTCTTGTTATTTGTATTGATTATTTCAATTTTACTTGTTCACTGAGTTGTTAATGTCACTGACAGGCAAATAAATTGTCACCCTGATTAGGTCTGTATCCCACATTGAACATGTTATACGGGTAAAGCGATTGAAACATAGATTACATAAACACCAGTTTTATCTTCAATCACCGTATTAATTTTCGTCATGATAATATATCACTAAAATTATTGATTGACTATTGTACGTTTAATGTTGAAGTTTGCGTATTGTTGAAGCTAGCGCTGGGGCGTGAGAGTTGTTGCACCTTTTTCTTTCTTAACAAAAACGGAACTCATAACTTTCAACTGTTTGTGTTTTCTTTTACTTTATTAAGTGTCTGTGTACTACAGTACGAGTATGTATAAAAAACAACAATAACAACACAGAGTTAATCAGACATAGCACTGACATTGTCATAACATTTGATTTTACGATAAAATATTTCATAATATTTAAATGTAAAAGAAAGTAATACATGCATATATTTTTTAACGGATTTCATTGAAACAAATCAAAATCTTTTGGCGTTTAAAGAATGTTGATTCTGTTGATTCAAATATAATTTGCAGTAAAACATGTTTCCTTTCTTCTTCTTATTCTGGATACTGACTCAAATAAGAATAATATTTACTAACCTATTTGTAAGTATATGTAAGTAACCTATCAAAGAATTTGCCTTTTTGTAAAAGCTGAACAGAAACTTCGACAAATCATCTCACCAGCCTCCTAAGATCAATAAAATCCTGATTAGGTACATTCAGGCAAAAGTAATTGATTAATGATTACTTTAGATGGACTTATTGTACAAACAGCTAATGCAGCTTTATGCTTTAAAGGAAACTGCAGGAAATGATACTGAAAAACAAATATTGATCTTATTCTTTTTGATGTTTAATTGACAATGTGAAAGTTTATATTTTCATCCGTGTAGCTCACGAGTTATATCATCATATATTGTCCAATGGACTATACAATGTTTATTTGATAATACAATGTGTTTTCATCTAATCATAACGCTCTATTAACATGTAGCTGAAAATAGTTGCATCTTATTGAAATCAGATATGTTTCAAGAATTAAATGCATATTTGATTATATAAATGACCTGTGCTTCTTTCGTTAAAATGAACATGCTCATGTACTCATTACATGTAAATTTCCTGAGAGAAAGCAAATTACATGAATCATCACGAGAGTTTGTTCTCTGACTTTGGATTCTTTATAAAAATTTGATCCAAACCTAACTGTAAATATAATATATAAATTATATTGTTTTAAAGTTTTGCTTTAAGTTCGCTGTTAAGTGACTCTTTTTGCGTATAAAATAATCTGCTAAAAAGTTCACTTATTTTCGGGACTTGTTTTAAACAGAATTTAATAAATTGAATGGTCAAATGTGGAGAAAAGTATTCGTATGTATTTCAATATGAAAATATACAGTATTCCAAGATTAGTTTGTACTAGTCTCAATTATAGTTTTTTATAAATTTGTTTTGCCATAATATTTAAAATTATGTTCACCAAATTTATGTTATTTTAAAGTTTTTACTTTACATTTTCTAATTGTTCAATGATCAATTAAAGTGTAAAACCATCAGGACATTTGCGTTGGGATCTTGAAAAAAACAACAAAACAAAGTGCTACTTACATTCTACTTTCAAATAGCACACTTAAGATGTCTGATAAAGTATATTGAATTAATTATTTGAGTATTCAAAAAAAAAATATTTTAAACTTTTAAACTTTGAATGCGATCAAAAAGATAAGATTTATAGGCGCCAAATTAAAATGAAAAAGTTTGATTGTAACAGAGACGTCTGCATTAAATATAGCAATAAAAACAATGGTATACACAGATGAAATTTATCTCAATTGGCTTTGGAATCTGTGTGTTACATAATATTTACAACTTTTTTTTTTCGAAGGTTGTTTAAGAAAAAGGTAAAACAGATTATTATATCCTTTATATAAGATTCATGTGTTTTATTTGAATTGATGTTAATTCAATGCCACACGCCCAAAATACATGTATATTAAATGAATTGGAAAACGGAATGGAATAAGCAACCGGACTGCTATTATTCGTCAAAAATATAAAGAAATCATGAGGATTTTTTTATATATCATGATTTTGAGGAACGTTTAAATACAAAGTAATCGTGCTTCAAGTAATCGTGTTTCAAAGCATTGATGGCAACAAAATGATAGCTTGGATTGTCGTAATTTGGACATTTAGAAGATACCATGTTGATTTTGTTTTTAATTTAAATTATCTTTCTTTTTTATGTAGAAAATGAATTTGATGAACAAAAAATTTCATTTTTAAGATGCATTTTAATAACGTCCGCATGTAAGTTTGATTATTGTATACAATTATATTGATTTTCTTTCTAAATGATAATGTATGTTAAGTATTGGAAATAAATTCGTTTATAACGATAGTGCACAGCAAACATTCATTTGCCTCATAACCAGGTAAATATAAATATCACAATTAAAGGACAGCAACTGTGGTTAATCGATCAATAACGCATCGATAGCAAATACGTTTATTGTTTACATTTCATACACGTTTATTTGACAGGAAAACACTCTGTAATCATCTAACCATATTGGACTGGTGCCAGGTTTTCTGCATTTTCTCAGGGATATCAGAGAATAAATCAATCTAACTGTAAAAAGCACAATTTGTATAACAAATTATTACTTCAATAATTTTAAAACACTGCGTGATATTGTCTTATTTACTTTAATTTCGTCTTCGCTAATACATCTGTCTGCATGATAATCAATTATCTGGGTTCAGGAAATATTTCATTTTGCAGTTGTTGAACAATAATCCTTTAATATTATAGTATCTTTTTGTATTATATTATAACACAAGGTTTCGTCAAAAGATATCGATTGCAATTTAGTGCTTTCTTTAAAAACCGTTAATTGTTTAAATTTAGTTCATGCTTGGACTTCCATGAAATGCATGTTATCGTTAGAGTCTATGTGGTACAATGTTTAAGATTTATCATTCTTTCTCTTTTTCTGTATTGTTAACATGGTATTGTTTTGTATAAGTACAACAAAAGCCATAGAGTTTTCATATGGAATTATGTCGTAATTTTACATTGCCTATATATGTACTTTACACTTGATCTATACAGTTTATCTTTTATTATATTTCTTTCCTTTGTAAGATTTTACAGTGGAACATCTGCAAAGCAACATCCTTTTGGAGACAAATATTTGGTTGCTGCTTAGAGGTGTTTCCCTGTACAGGTAAGATACGGTGGAAATGTTTACTTCTGAAAAAAAATCATTTTTTTGTCGGTAAAAGGTTATTGCTCTACAGAGGGTCTCTCTTCAGAGGTTAAATTGTATCTAAAGAACAATAATAAATTTCAACTGTAAAATAAGGAATCTTAACACTTATGAAAATATTAAAATCAAAATATGACATAACACTTATTATTAATTTATAATGTAAAAATGTCGGATGACATATGCAATATAGACATTATAGAATATCCTAGTAAGACTGTAAGTAAGTGTGTCAGAACGTGACCTTGTATGACGTTTATGGATCACTAGTTTTCTTTTTTTCATTAAAAACATTTTGAGGTCTGAAAAATCAGGTAAATATCAAATTTACAAAAAAGGTCAAGCATCTATTTTATATCATTTATGAGAAAAAGTATTACCTGTACATAAAAGATATTATGAAAATCTCTTAGTGGTAAGCAAACAAAAAATGTTAAAAGATCTATATAAAATAAATTATCATGATGTAATATGAAATTTAATTCACATAAAGGTTAATTGTACTGACATTTAACTCTATTCTGACACAAAAGAAGGAAAAAGATCTTATTAATGGATTGTTTTATGCAGTATGAGAGGAAAAATACATTTTCGAGGGAATAGTGTAGTGTTTTTAAGTATATACCAAAGTGCAATACTCAATTTGAGGCAAGAAAGTAGAGCTTTTTTTAAGATTGCCAGAAGGTACATATTTGTAAGTCAAGCTTCACGTATTATACCATGTTGTCTTAACTTTTCATTCAGAGCGAAATAACACGTTGTACTTGGTTATGCCATGTTAGTCCAAGACAAATGATAACGTTGTATCTGTGCTCGGCCACTTGTGATGTTTTAATTTTGTTTGACATTCCGATCTATTTTTGCCATAATTTTTGTGTGAAATGTTTAAAATATAACTTGATATATGTTAAACGACGAGCAATTTCAGAAAGACATCAATTTCATGTTAAACATTAAGGTTTAAGAGTTTCCGTTTTGAATAATAAATTTTAAGCATATAAGAATGACAAACTAATTTTTAATGATCTGCTTAAACACTTGAATCGAAAGGCTCCTCGGCGCAATGGAAACAAGAAAAATATAAACTTTTTAAGATAATGTGCACCCACTGGTACCGGGTTAAGCGGTATTCAGCTCACAAAGAAACCGTTAAATTTAATATTACCGATGGATTATAACTGAGATGAAGTGCGGAGACAATTTTTTTCAGCTTCCTTGCTCCAGTTCAGCTGCTGTTGTGATGTCATATTACCTCTTGTTTTTTATTTGTATATAAAATAATGTTCGGTCATGCAAAAGTATCATTAACCAGTTTACAATAATGAGACAAACTGCTTCACATGTCAAATAAATCAATACAAAGCTCTTGATAATTAACTCTTTCTGATATCAAACGCTTGAAGACCGTTTCACTGCTTTTTGTTAATGTGTTCATTCACGGATTTATATTAGTACATAAATCCGTGGTTGACTGTAGTATTGATTTAAATTAACTTAATATGAGAGTTTCCCCAATGTTCCCTAGTGCTGTATACCCATTTTTCTTATCCTCAAAGTTGCATTCCCCTTTAAAAATATTTATAAATATTTAATACGTTTACATTATCACGCGAACATGTAAATGCGCTAGAATGTGTCATTTCTAAATAATGATCAAAGCATACTATTGTAAAACATCACATACAAGCTTGATCCGGAAAAATATTATGAAATAATACTGATATGAAGAAACTGTTTACTAAAACTTAGTTATATTAATAAAACATATAAAATTCGGCAGTTTGTTTTTCCAACATAGATATGTTCATGCAAATGAGTATGCAAATTCCGCTGACTGAATCATTCTGTTATAAAACTGTTATTTCGTACAATGACTAAAGTATATACCAAAATATATTTTCGGAAATATTTGAAAACGATGTTTTTGATATTATCAGAAAGGTTTGAATGATAATAGGAAAGACTTTAATAACTATAATCTAGACAAGTATTTTGATGATTTTGATAGCAATGATAAAAGACAAATTCCTTAGATGAGTCATTGTATTTTCGTGTGTTGTATAATCCCATTATGTAATATATTATATAAAATACCATCTTATTATATAAATAGTAAGAAAACTGTTACAAGTGCAAAACCATTGACCTTTAATCCTTCACACACATAATTTATCAATTGTATCTGGTCGTCTTTCAATCCGGACATAACCATTCTTCTTTTTTAGTTAATATTTCGTAACAAGTACTGACAGAAGAGCGAAAAAACAGTGCCGACTATGATTAGACTACACAGATGTGCCGGCTGATCTAGGTCTGCACGTGGTGCATTGATAGATTCAGTTGCCGCCTGCAAGCTAAAGGCTCAGTTGTATTTATTAAAGAATGATACTATCTAATACGACATCAATCTATTACATAATATTTATCAAACAGTGTTTGCAGTCTTCTCAGCATTTCTCTTATATCAGTCTTTAGGTCATTTAATAAATGACTTATTCAAAAGAATTATACAGAAATTGTCCTAATATTAAAATGCATTTGTAATGCATATTTGTTTAAAGTACATGTAAATCATTTGACATTTGCATCATTTTATCGTAGATTCTGAATTCCTAAAATTTTATCACAAAGAAAAATATTTATCATTCTGACTTTTGTTAGAAATATTCGCATCGCGATTAAAAATAGCAATAATGTTTGTATACGAAGAGTACAAGCCAAGACAAGAATTTTGACACTTTTTGGATAAGGGTTTGCTTGTTGATGCATTATGGAAATTAATGATTGAATACGCATAATTATACTACATAGTATAGTAACGAAACAATTTAACCATTTCAGCGTCTCACAAAATTGATCTAAAAACGTGTCATGTTTCTATATATGCATATATTGTGAAATTCTAATATTCAATCAGACAATTAAGATTAAAAGAATATAATATGTTTTTGTTTTTCAGTTGTTTTATATTTGACATGAATGACTAAATCATACTGCTCTGAAACTTAAAAGGCCCTTGCCATCGTTTTATACATGTTTCAACACACTTGCTTTTTTCTCTATTGTGTTGCATCAGAAGAAACCAAGTGTTTGATGCACTGCCTGTATAATTAATTGCAATATTTCACCGTGCAATCAATTATATTACTTTATAAATGATAAATGTGTTCATTGATGAAATATCTCGGCTTATATGATTTTGCTTAACACGGCATTTTTCGACACTTTATGCGCAAGTAATTCCCAGATATAAACAACAAAGTGATGAGAAAACATCAATATTAGCAGAAAAAAAAACCCTCTTGTCAGGGAGTGATTTCCAAATCAATAAGTAATCAAATTATCTCCCAGAGAGATGTTAAGATTTTGGTTAAAACTATTTCTGATTTGCCTAAAATTATTAATAGAGTGAGCCTAATGCTTTAGATTCCTACTGTTTCCATTTAGAAAGTATTGTGCTGCAGTATGCATAAAATTCATTTACCAGTGCTAAATCCTGAAAACTTCAACGGAAGATTATAAATAGAGCTTTTTAACGACCATTTAAAATTTAAGTGTCACAGTTATTCAAACTCATTATTACAGTGAATTTGTTCATTCTTTAAGGACGAAAATCGTTTACAATAATTCATTGATGTCGAATTACAATTTTATAAAATCGCTTTTTGCTAGATGTTTAACTTCACCGTATACATGTTATTGCCTCCTTGAGCTGGCACTGTGTTCACCAACAAAACAAACAAACAAAAAAGATAGAATATCAATTGATATTAATAGAAAAAACATTTACTAGCGTATGGAATTAATGATATTGACTATCTGCATAAGTCATTTAGGGTTGCAAACTTCTTTCGTAATTTTCGATACCCAAGGGCATCGTTATGAAGTAATGTCTGTAGAAATAGTTGTAAACGCTGCATAAATAAAGATAATCAGGCGCTTATGTCTAGTAATTGTTATATTCCAACTGTAAGTTCAAGGTATTAGAACTTTTTCAGACATAAACAAATATAATTGGTGTGAAAATTATTGTCTGAAAACAAATGTTGTCTTCCTACATATCACTGCTTACAATTGTTTTTTTTGTGTTTATTCGTTTTTGTTTGTTGTTTTTTGTTACAAAGTATTGTTGTGTAATACAATTATGAAATCATGTCTATTAACAAATAGGGGAAAAAAGAGGGAAATATATTTTAATCCAAGACCTATAGACCGGCACTTCTATGAACACGTTACCTGACATATTTGGCTCTAAGTACTGAGTGACTGATTTTTCACTTCGTTAATACTGGACAGTTTTTTATAACCAAAACTTTAAATTTCTTAAATCTATTTGTTCATTGATGGTTGAAAATTGTATAATGATATTTTTAACGGCAATTGTGAATAAGTATAAATTAAACAAAAAATAATTTGTTGCTTTTATCTTGTATCATATATATATATATATCATTAATTTATACTTCTGCACGTGACTGATAATTCATTTAGTTTAGTTAGTTTAAAACAAATTTATTTCTATATTTTACATATATTACATTTTATATGTATATAATTGTTACATAAAATTTAAAAGGATAAGAACGAAAGAGTTTTTACTCTAAATTTCTACTAGATCTAGTTATGTAAACTTTCTAAATAATAAAAAAAAGACCTGCATTTATAATGTCTATTTCTTCATATATTTGTCACCAATAACTACCACTGCTAATCTATCTGATAATATATATAATCAGTTCAATAAAACAAACGCTTTTCTTAAGCTTTCGACGTTTAGTCTTCTTCAGAAAAAATTGAGGTTTTTTTTTTTTTTTTTTTTTTTTTTTTTTTTTTTTTTGTTTTTATCTGATTAATATACAAATACCAAAAAACAATCTTTATTTTTCACTTGAATACGTGTGCCTTCTTTCGGTCTATGACAAATTCCCTCCTAAAGCTGAGATTCAATCAATAAGTAATTGAATAATCTCCCAGTTGCTATATTCAAAATCCAGGGGTTATTACCAATGATAAGCGTAAATGTGAGTTATGGATATAAAGAGTTCTGACACCGGTATAAAATTAATTCTTCCCTTCATTTGAAATAAACAGCTCTAGACTGAAAGCAATTATTGATGGTCAGTTTTACTTATTGTGGAATTATCTTTAATGCAAAGAATATTCATATGTCTTTGAAAGATAATCCCTATCAGTATAAGGATTAAACCTGATAACTATAAACGAATGTTTCTTTCTGAAGATTCCATTAAGGTTAAGTAAATAAAATATTTGTATTTAGTTCATGACTAGCCTGATATATTTGGTATATTATTACAGTCTTTTGAGTGTAACATTATTGTCCTCCCCGCTAAGCTCACCCGAAAGAGCATCGGATTAGTAATCCAGAGATCACTGGTTCTAATCTCGGAGCCGAAAGGCGTATCTTTTTCCCCGAGAACTGATCTCTTGATATTGAGTCTTGTGGTGATTTGTCTCACATTGCTGATTCAGAAATCATGTTGGCTTAGTTGTCGGCCAAATAAGAAGTTACTGTTTAGTTATTTTCAAGAAACAGATAAGATGGATTGACCACGGAGATATGACCTAAAACATGCGTTAAACTCGGCGGTAAAAAACAATAATTAAAACACAACACAATAATACTGATGTAAAATGACCATCAAAAAAAAACTTCTCACGTTTTCTAACCCGGATAAATGAAAACATTTAGGAAAGGTGTCACAATTCAAAACAAACCATATATTATATTAATATTAAATCAAAAAGATATAACACAATGAGATGATATACACTCAGTTAACGAAACGTTTTATTCGCATACTATGTTAAAACATACTTTGAGATTGTCTCTGCATCTGGTTTACAGAGTTGCAGCTGCTGTTAAAGTAAAAAGACAATGTGAAACGCATTAACGCAGGTGGTAAAACAATATATGCTAACAATTCCATGTTTATGTTACAATAGTTTTCTCTCAGTTATTTATTTATCTAATAAAAAGAAAACGTTTCTTCAGTTTTACTGTTAAAATAAGAATCAAATAATTTGTTTAATTGCGACTGCTTTTGGTTATTTATACATTAAATTGTCTTTTGTCTTTGTGAATTATTAATAAAATTACTTTTTGTATCGGAGTAGATATCAATAATGGGACTTTTGGAGTGCAATAAATATATATTAAAAAGCTTACATCTACACCACTGTAGATATGCGCTTCTTGCATTACACTGACCATTATTTAAAGTCCTATAACCCTTACTCTACTGTAATGAACGTGATTAACATTCGCCACCAGTAAAGATACAGCTCGGCCTCCAAATCTGTGGAGTCTGACATAATCTTTTCTGTTAATAGACCAGTTTTTATAATTTGATATTGAAGTCCCTTAAAATTCAAATGGACTGCTCATATTGGAAAGATGAATTTTGCAGCTTAAGGGTTAATGGAACTAAATGTTAAATAAACACACGATGAATTCTTTTGAGAAAAAACTCTTAATTCATGTGTTGGTATATTTTTCTTGTCCTTCGGGATCATTGGTTTCAGCACATATATGTGTTGAAAATTGAGTACCGCTCAAGCCAGTGCTAGGAGTGAGGGATGTTGTAATTTTTTCATTCCCCTTTATGTAGACTCAATTAAACCGAGTCTGCAATTTTCATGTAATTTTGCTGTTTATAATGCCTCCGAGGGATCATTTTTGTTCCAGATATGACATTAAGCTTAAACCTTTATCTATTATCTATTAAGTACCTTTTTTTAAGGCCATGTATGTCTTAAAAGAATTGATTAACAAAATCTGAAACAAATAAGGTAAACTGGTCTAGGACTCAACATATATACTTTATGTTTAAATATTGAAAATAAATATTCACTTTCAAATGCATACCAAAGAATTATGCAACATTTGTATATTCAGTCAAAATGTAAATTTACAAAACACAACGTTGTTCTAATATGATATATTTCCCTGATTTTGTAGAGGCGGGGGCGTTGGTAACTCTGTTACAAATTCTTGTTTGAATTGGTAATAAATCTAACATTTTACTCTTTTGTCATTTTGGATCCTCATGGTAGAGAATAATTTCGCAGCTATGTCATTAATGTAGTTATTATTAAAGGATGCCTGGAACTGAGAGATATAATCTACCATCATCTCTAAGCATTAGTTCTGATGTATGCTTTCTCGTTATACACATATTAATTTACTTAATGACAGAGCTAGATTGTTTTGGAATGAACAAGTCCTAGACTGTCATTTTGTAGATAATGTTTTGAGGATGATCATGACAAAAATAATTAAAATAAATAAAATAAAAGTTAAATTTAACATGAAATATAAGGTGCACTGATCAAAGACAAAATTGTTATAATACGTGTATATTCTTTTTGAGAAAAAAAAACTTGTATATCTACACGTTATCCTAGTTAAACATGAAAACAAAATGATAGATGTGTTGCTATCGTAATAGGTTTTTGCAAGAAAAAAGTACTAATACATGTATTTAGGGTTTAGAGAATATACAATAAAACATTTGTATGAAAAGAAAAAAAGAAACATAAATATACACAACGTAAGAAATGTCCTTAATTATATTCCTATTCTTTTAATGTTTACATTGTTCTCAAATCTTAAAATGACATGTAATTTCAAGATATATGTCGCTTTCAACACATTTGTTTGAACTAATGTAAAAGCAAATAAAGAGCTTTTAGTTCTTCACTTAGATAACGATGGGTTTCTTACAATATTGTTAAAAATAATTTCGATGACGTTTCAACAGTCCCACAAGCAAATTAATTTCAAATAAAGTAACATCGTTGATGAGAGAGGCAAGGGGATCATTGTGTTGTAGACTGAATACTTCATCTGCACAAAAAAAGCATTTTTGGAACATGGCCTAGAATGGAAATGTTACAAGTTATTTGTCTACGTACTATATAGACCCACAGGGCTGTTGGACTCATTTTCACTGTACATGTTCTGTTATAAACAAGTACACTGAATCCAAATATTTGTTTTATTAATCAGTAGTCTTGTACTCACTTAAACGTATGATATATTATAAAAAAAGCCAAAGAAACGTAATGTAGTATATCTATAATGTCGCAGTGAGGTTTAAATATCTTTATACGAGCATAATTATCGGGAGGATCACTAAAATGTATGAATCTTTATTACGTTTTCAAGATACTTATCTTGCATACTGTTCTCGTTTTGTATTGTGTCGTATAGGAATTACTAGTACTGACAAACATATGTTTTTCATATAGAAATTTGTCAATAGTCTATGTTATATCTGAGAATCATATACGGTCCGACCCCAGTTATTCGACAACCCTTTATTCGAATACCCGGCATTATCCGAAGTCGATCAGCGGTCCCGTTTTATCTCTATATAAATCAATATAAATACGAGCGTATTATTCGAAACGCATTATCCGAATACCTCCTATTTTTCGAAGTAAAATTTCGGTACCGATTATACAATTATAAAAGAATTTCACACCTATTTTTCGAAGCCAGGCTTAATTATTATTCGAAGCCAAACTAATTGGCACAGATCCACTCGCTGACCGGTCGACTTGTGAAAAATATCAACAGTCATGTGTGTATTTAGATAATCATGATAATAACTCTTTGTGTGTTCTTTAATCAACTTTAATTACTGAAATTGAAAAGCTATGCACCGTGCCCGATTTTTTTAACTGTTATTGCTTGAAGATGACAGCAAAAATTTTCATACATACCGAAAATGTGAATTTGTCAAAACATCCAAACCATTTTTTACATTAATTTTAACGCTACATTAGAGCCTTTATCCTAATCGAAAATATCAGAGTTTAGCTGTAAATACCGTAGTAACAACACAGCCATTATCAAGGCTTTGCGCGAAACGTAACGATACATAATGTAGAATAAAATGCAAGTATTTATGTCTTCAATGTCAATACAATAATTGTTATGCATCTTTTCTTTAATATTTATTTTTCTCAATTGATTACAGGAAGTAAGTAGTTTGTTGTAAGGGGTAGTTTGCTATGATTGGTCAAAGTGGAGTAGTTTTCGTCTATCATAATATTACGATTTCGATTATTGGAACCCACCGATTATTCGAGTAAATATTCAGTCCCAGGCACTTCGAATAAACGGGGTTGGACTGTATAGTGCAGGAAATTATTGTGGTTATATTAATCTGGCTTTTACATTTCTTCCTGAAAAAAGTATGAATATATCTAAAATTATTGCCATTTATGTAATTGATATTATTTTATTAAAAAGAAACCATTGTCTCTAAACTTGTTTATATATGGCAAATAAGATAAAACGTCTTTACCGCTACACATATATTTAGGCATCCTGAAACAATGCTAGCACAAGATTTATTTGTTTCTGTCAACATTCCTTTTAACGATATTGAATTTGAATTTAATTTCGATAAGATGTTGTAAGTGATATTGGGAAATTCAGATATTGAATGGTTTTCAGTACATCATCACTTGTCTAGCTGTGTAATAAAGTATTTATGTCATAGCTAGATGTTACGTCTGTTGTATCATTTAACATGTTTTTGTACATAAGTCATAAATTAAATGTTCTGCTGTAGTAATCATACGGCAAAATCAAACTAATTTCATTTATAACAATTTTTTTGTCATGACAACATCAGGTACCACTTAGTTTTGTATCATTAATTTTTTTATCTGGTTGGTATTTATTTGTTCGACTAGAACACACTTGCTAGGATAGCTTATTTTACAGCTAGAATGTGTATTAGTTCTTTAAGCATTGTTTGCAGAAACATCGTGTGTTCTAACTTTCAGGTACCTTTCTGTCTATCTATATGTACTTATTATTGACAATAAACAATTGCCACGTCAATACTTATCAAGATAGAGCAAGGGTAGCTTTTTTACCCTTATACGTCAATGATGCTTCTGCTCACAATTTTTATAATAAATAAGGTAACTTTCGAAAAATAAATCAAGGTTTCACTGCGTAATGCAGTGTGAGGTTATAAATTAAATATGTAAATAAGATGTGAAATAAATATGTATATCCCATATATTCTTTAGAGTTTTCGAGCTTTATATTTTAGACCATTATAGCATAACACAGTTAGATCCTGAGATCTGACACATATTACTTGACTTTAAATGTTGATTTATATTTGACGTATAATCAGCAAAGAGCAATGAATAAAAGAAGATATAGGTAAAAAGTTATATAAAAAAAGTTATATAAGTACACATACCGTAAAAGTGCTACTTTGAAGAGTTCTGCCATTAAGTGTTAGCCACTTAAAAAATCATACGCATTATAAAACATGACTTCCGATGAAAGATATTTATTTTCTTCCTTGTCAGATGAGAACAAATCCTACATATAATCCTTGAATTATCAATCACTAGTACCTTCTAGGCTTTAAAAATTCTTTGAGTGGAAATTTGCGTTTATCATCAAACCGTAACAATTAGTATTATCATTATAAATTATTATTATTATTATTATTATTATTATTTTTATTATTATTATTTAATAATGATAATAATTATTATTATTATTATTCTAACAAATCTCTATCAGCAGCAATTTGACTCGATTTATCAGCGAAATCAGCTGATATAAAATCGATTTAAAGATAAACTTTTACATTTCAATTCTAACTGTAATAATTTAATGGTATAATTTGTCTTTTTTTTAAGTTTTGATGTTGTAAAAGTTCATTTTTGTAAGATAGCTCATAAATGCATACATATGCAGCATGCCTATAAGCTTCTGTGTTCCTTTCAAAATTTGAAAATAAAAACAACACACACGGTAGATACAAATTTGAAATGTTTCGCACATCAAACTTTTTGCTTAAATTTATGTTATGTTTAAAAGAAAAAACGCGGAACAAACAGTCTGATATAGTTCTATATGCGGATTTGAAACCATTTGCATCTCAGGTTTCAAATGTTTGTAGTTTTAAGCCATTAATTTCCCTGACTTTTTGTTCTATTGCTCTATATAATTTCATGAAGCAGGGATAAATCTGAAATTTTCTTTTAATAATTGATCAGTTGCTGAATTTTATTAAATAGATTGAAATCCAATATTTTGAATTGCTGCCGCAAAATATAATAATTCAGTTCCATGTAAACGCAGGGAAAATACAAAAGAGCAGTTGTTTAATTGTTAAATTATGTTTGTTACTTTGACATGATGTTTAATTGACAATTTCATAAGCCAGTGCTTTGGTGCTTGAACGGTAGCTTCGCTTTGCACTAAAAATACTAAGAGCATGTTTCATCAAAGCGAACCTACCCAGTCTGTGCTTTGCCTTGAGTCCTGTCCTGTTTGGTGTCGTGCTGGGCTCCTTGCCGGTAGTCATGTGTGTTGGCTGATATGGGAGTAGCGTTAACTGTACGTCGCATTCCTTAGTTGATCTTTTTTCATATTCTAACATTTTGACAGTTTCCGTTCTTTCAAGATTTCGTTCTTTTCCCATTCTGCGGTGTTATAAAAGATTATATAATCATTTTTCTTTTAAGACTTAAAAAGTTTTTTTACATGAATTCATCTAAATCAATATTTTCTCTTGAAACTTTGCATAATCTTATTATTCGTATGATAACAATTCGTAGTTTATATCACAATTGAAGCAAAATGGATCACTCAAAAGGCAGCCGATAATAATTTATGCAGCTGATAACGAGTTTGGAAAGTATAGTTCAAGCATCATCCATGCACAAAAATCTGGTGCCAGATTTTCTGATTTCCCCACGGAAATCAAAGAAACAATCTATCAAACTGTCATTCAAGCTCAGTTTTAACATTGCTCAAATGGCTTCTTAAACACAATGTTATATTGCTTAATTCACTATCATTTTGTCTCCAGTAATTAATCAGTCAGTCAACAAGAACATCTTGATTTATATTTAACTTACATACTAGGAAGTATTATTCTATTTTATGTACCTAAATTAACATCAAAGTTCAGAGAATGACAGTATTTTAGTATTATGCAAGTTATCAGTGATGATTTTCTTATTAAATGGTATTAATGTCCATTGTTTACTTTGATAATGGCATGCGCAAGTAATTCAATAACTTTTTTTAAATACGTGAAATATGTATTTTTGAATATGAAAATGTTATTCTATATAAAATGTTATTTATAATATACATGTACAGGCAAAAAATGTTAATTGTTGCTTTAGACAATTAAAATTTATTATCATATTTTAATGACATGTTATAAAAAATCTCCTCTGGTGTTATCTCTAACATTCAAGTTAAAAATAAAAAAAATAAAAAAAAAACTAAAAAAGTTTTTAAAAAAATTTTAAAAAAAAAGGTGTGTGGCAAAAGGGGTTATTTTTTGTTTGGGGAAATTTTTCAATTTTTTAAATTTTTAAAGGGCCAAGTAAGTTTAAATTTTTTTTTGGAAACAGAAAAATAAATGTTTGATAAGATTCAAAAAATAAAGACCACTTTTTAAAAAAAACCCCAATTTAGTTTATTTGAGAAATGTCTAAACATTTTTTTTAAAATTTTCCCCAAAACAAGTTTTATTATGAAACCCCTTGGATATTTTAACACCCCTTGTGTTTTTTTAGAAAAATTAAAGTAGAAAAAAAATTTAAAGAAAAAACCCCCGTGTGGGGACCAAATATTTTAAAAACTGTTTTAAAAGGAAAACTTTTTTTATTGAAAAGGGGAATGAAAAAGAAAAAAAAGATTTTAAAAAAATTTTTAGTCAAAATTTCCTTTGGATGGAGGAAAAAAAAATTTCCCAATGTTTTTGGTGTCATATTCAAAATTAAAGCCTTTAACAAAAAAATGAAATTAAAATGCAGAACAAAAAAATTTCTATAAAATCATAAAAATAAAAAGGAAAAAATTTTGTTTTTAAAAAATTTTTAAAGGGGGCAAAAAATATTGTAACATATATCAAGCAGCATACATTCAAAGATTTGAAAATGAGTTAACATAACAAAATTGTAATTATTTTCAATTCAACACATAAAGAAGCATCATTCTATTTTGTAGTTTAACGATTTACAAATGCAAAAAAAGGTTTAAGTAATTTCATATTTTGACATCTTTTAAAACGTATGAGTTCTTATTTTTACACTTTCGATTTTTTCTCTCTCGGGAAATAACAATAAAATATCAAGTTATTGTAGCTGCTTCTACTTTAAATCGGAGAAACAAAATATATTTCCTACCATCAAACTGTCGACCTATTTCCTGTTTTGTCTTACTTTTCTACATCTGTGATTTACTAAGTAATTATAACAGAAAATAAAAATCCTCGAGTTACTTTAAACCTAACAGTAAAACAGACCAATTTAAACTTTTAACTTTCTAGGAAATACCATGTGCATTGAAAAGCTTTTTTTTTTGTCGAAAAGAGATTTAAAGAACTGGTTGTTTTGCGGATTATGTATATTAAATAAAATATTAAAGAAAAGATTTCCAATAAATTTTCTCGAATGATCATGTTTAAATAATGTACAAACAATAACTCTGAAAAAGGATTAACAAAAAAGCGGACAAGAGTTTAAGAATCACACAGAACACTTTACTGATTCGTACAACATCCCAATTCTTTCAAATAGATTGAACTTTACTAAAGACGTGCCTTGACTTATAAACTTATAATAAACTAGGTCCGGGAAAGATCCGTTTCAAAAGAAGCACCTAATTTCATACTAGTTTGTTTCAATATCGACTGGTTTTCACGATGTATATTTGTCACCATGCTACTCTTTTTTAAATGTTTCCTTAACTTGAAAACGCACATTGGTCACACATATAAATATACAATATCTTTAATATTTATCATTCAACACTCAAACATTATTTGCGTGATAAAAAGATTTTTTTAATTTGTTATAAAATTTATGTTAATGATATACGTTGATTTTTTATCTTCAGGAACATTATCAGTTTCTTTTCCAATCATATTTTCAACTTGCTTTGACTGTTTCTATATGCTGTTTTCATTTGATTTTCTACTTTATGTATAATGACTTTACCGTTTTCATTTTGTGAACGAATCTTAATAAGATAAATGCTTGAATTCCCTAAAATATATTGGCATATTTCAGTTTCTTTCAGAAACATTTTCGTGATGAACATCGTAAATAAATACAAGTATTAAAATATATGCTTTGATCAGTTACAATGAAATTGCTTTATATTTGCTAATTAGTTCAATACAAATGCCTCTCACTTTCGTAACTATTAATAAGTGCAAAAATCAGGAGATGAGTAGCTCAGAGTTTACCAGTAGGCAGCAAATATAACTACAATATGTACATTTATCTAAGAAAAATGTTCTACTACTTACAGACTTTATAAGTTACATTTTTCTTTGTATTGAGGCAATACCAATCTTTTTCTTTATTTCTACAACGATGACTTTATCATTTAAAGCTGCATTTTATAAATATATCAAATATTTTCCGTCGACATAGAAACATAAAGACCAAGCATTATATAATTCATTAACCTTTTTAACAGTATTGTTGTAAAACTCATTAAATAACTTTAATAAATTATAATTTTAACAAGGAAACCCCCATTGTAACACTTAAGTTATATGAATTATAAAATGCAAATCACCCCGAAATGTAACTACTTACGTTTTCATGAAACTTATAAAATGCAGCTTTAAAACACTCCTTGTTTAAAAAGATATGATGGCTTAGTGAAACATTCTTGAATACAAACTTGATATTTTGATACCATTGTTCATTAAAGTGTTCTTTGCACATTAAGAGATCGAATATGAATTAATTACTTTAGAGAAATACGATGCGTCAATTCTATCTTTTAGAGGGCATCTGTGTCCATTAGCATAAATGAATAAATGTTGACTACCATTAACAACAATCAGACGCTCATTCAAATTTGTCTTGTTATTTGTATTGATTATTTCAATTTTAGTTGTTCACTGAGTTGTTAATGTCACTGACAGGCAAATAAATTGTCACCCTGATTAGGTCTGTATCCCGAATTGAACATGTTATACGGGTTTAAAGCGATTGAAAACATAGATTACATAAACACCAGTTTTATCTTCAATCACCGTATTAATTTTCGGCATGATAATATATCATTTAAAATTATTGATTGACTATTGTACGTTTAATGTTGAAGTTTGCGTATTGTTGAAGCTAGCGCTGGGGCGTGAGAGTTGTTGCACCTTTTTCTTTCTTAACAAAAACGGAACTCATGACTTTTCAACTGTTTGTGTTTTCTTTTACTTTATTAAGTGTCTGTGTACTACAGTACGAGTATGTATAAAAAACAACAATAACAACACAGAGTTAATCTGGACATAGCACTGACATTGTCATAACATTTGATTTTACGATAAAATATTTCATAATATTTAAATGTAAAAGAAAGTAATACATGCATATATTTTTTAAACGGATTTCATTGAAACAAATCATAATCTTTTGGCGTTTAAAGAATGTTGATTCTGTTGATTCAAATATAATTTGAAGTAAAACATGTTTCCTTTCTTCTTGTTATCCTTGATACTGACTCAAATAAGAATAATATTTACTAACCTATTTGTAAGTAACCTGTCAAAGAATTTGCCTTTTTTGTAAAAGCTGTACAAAAACTTCGACACATCATCTTACCAGCCTCCTAAGATCAATAAAATCCTGATTAGGTACATTCAGGCAAAAGTAATTGATTAATGATTACTTTAGATGGACTTATTGTACAAACAGCTAATGCAGCTTTATGTTTTAAAGGAAACTGCAGGAAATGATACTGAAAAACAAATATTGATCTTATTCTTTTTGATGTTTAATTGACAATGGTAAAGTTTATATTTTCATCCGTGTAGCTCACGAATTATATCATCATATATTGTCCAATGAACAATACAATGTTTATTTGATAATACAATGTGTTTTCATCTAATCATAACGCTATATTAACATGTAGCTGAAAATAGTTGCATCTTATTGAAATCAGATATGTTTCAAGAATTAAATGCATATTTGATTATATCAATGACCTGTGCTTCTTTCGTTAAAATGAACATGCTCATGTACTCAATACATGTAAATTTCCTGAGAAGCAATTAATGAATCATCACCGAGAGTTTGTGTCCTGACATTGGATTCTGAAAAATACTTTGATCCAAACTACAACTCGTAAATAATATATAAATTATATTGTTTTAACGTCGCTTTAAGTGACTCATTTTGCGTATCAGATAATCTGCTAAAGGAAGTTACTGTACCTCGGACTGGTTTCTGAAACAAATTAATAATTGAATGGTCAATACGGAGAAGTAAAAAAATCCTAAGTAGCCGATGATTCAATATGAAATACAGATTACAAGATTATGTGTTACTAGCCCAAATTTATGTTTTAATATTTGTTTTGCAATATTATTGTAGTTCTACCAAATTTATTTATTTAAAGTTTTTTACTTTACATTTTCTAATTGTTCATGATCAATTTAAAGTGTTTAAACCACCAGGTACATTTGCTTTGGGTCTTGAATGAATGAAAAAAAACACAAAAAAACAAATGTGCTACTTATATTCTACTTTCAAAGAGCACACTGAAGATGTCTGATAAAGTATATTGAATTGATTATTTGAGTATTCCAAAAAAATATTTTAAACTTTGAATGCGATCAAAAAGATAAGATTTATAGGCGCCAAATTAAAATGAAATAGTTTGATTATAACAGAGACGTCTGCATTTGATATAGCAATATAAACAATGGTATACCCAGATGAAATTAATCTTAATTGGCGTTGGAATCTGTGTGTTATATAATATTTACAACTTTGTTTTTTCGAAGGCTGTTTAAGAAAAAGGTAAAACAGGTTATTATATCCTTTATATAAAATTCATGTGTTTTATTTGAATTGATGTTAATTCAATGCCACACGCCCAAAATACATGTATATTAAAGGAATTGGAAAACGGAATGGAATAAGCAACCGGACTGCTAATTTTAGTCAAAAACATAAAGAAACCATGAGGATTTTTTTATACAGAACAGAACAGAACATGAATTTATTTTAGATTTGAGCATTTCGCTCCTCATCCATAACATAATTATACATTATTATGTCAAAGTCAAACAATATAATGATATAATACAATATTGAAAATATCTGTGGTACATATGACAAAAGAAGGTATAGAATATATATCAGTATCATTTAACATAAGATTCTTAACGTACATGACAATAAATTGAGCATTTATTTATTTATTATATATTTATTAATTATTTATTGTTGTAAAAGATTATGCCTAATTCTTAATGCACAATTTAGGAAACAAACTAAATTATTCAACATTTTTTCATTTCTGGTTGACAACAACTGGGTAAGTTTAAACATAGATGGTCTTTCATAATAATATTTATCAATGTAACGTTTTCTTATAAGTTTGTAGCAGGGACACACACAAATCATATGGAATTCATCCTCAATGTCTCTGGATTGACATACATTGCATGTTCTTTCACCTCTTTCAATTCTATTCTGACCATATCGTCCGGTTTCAATCCTAAGGCAATGTGCAGATATCCTAAACTTGGTAATAACAGATCTATAATTTTTTCTACCTAAGATACTCAAATACTCAGCATATTCAATATGGTCCTTTAAATGTTTATATAAATGTAATACTTGATTGCTCTCTAAATCGCTACTCCAATTCTGTGTGAATGTATCAATCAGTCTTTGTCTGAACAGAGATATAAAGTGGTTCACATTTACTGTTAACGGTGTTTCAAACACGTATCCAAAGCCATGTTCATATAATAATTTCTTCACTTTTGAAACCCAGTTAATCTTATTATTACATAAATCCTCTAATAACAGTTCATATACTTTACTTATTATACAATTATTAGAATTTTTGATCTTAAGAAAATACTTGACAATTTTAACACATCTGTTTACATACAATGGATATCGTCCTAATTCTTCATTTATAGATACACTACTGGACGTTATTTTACATTTAGAATTCTTTTGCAAAATTTATCATTTCAATGTCTTTTTCAGTAAATCCCCGAAACTGCAGAAGGGTAACTTAAATTTGAGGAAACAAATGAATCAATAAACTAAACATTGTCTTTGGGGTAAAATCAAAGTCCTTAGTATTAATTATTAAACAATTCATAGCTTTAAGCACCTTGCCGACGAGCAACTGTGTATTAGAGTTAAAATTTCCATTTGAGTCAAACACCACACCTAAATAGTTTAAGTTTTTTACAACAGCTAAATATTTGTGTCATTGTAAGTCTAATTTTCATTTTCACGCAAAAGGTCCACGTTTTCTAAAAAAAAAACATAACTTTGGTTTTGTCAATGTTAACAGTTAATACCCATCTCCTACAGTATGTGAGCAAATCATCTAAACTTTGTTGTAATCCTTCTACAGTATCCGAAAATAGTACCATATCGTCTGCGTATAAAAACAGCACCAGAGTCAAATCATCAAATGTTAAGCCACTTTCTGTTCTCGAACCAATGTACAACTATTATATATCATGATTTTGGGGAACGTTTAAATACAAAGTAATCGTGCTTCAAGTAATCGTGCTTCAAAGCATTGATGGCAAAAAAATGATAGCTTGGATTGTCGTAATTTGGACATTTAGAAATTAACATTTTGATTTTTAAAATTTAAATTATCTTTCTTTTTTATTTAGAAAATGAATTTGATGAACAAATAATTGCATATTAAAGATGCATTTTAATACTGACCACATTTAAGTTTGATTACTCTTATACATATATATTGATTTTCTTTCTAATTGATAATGTATGTTAAGTATTGGAAATTCATTTAATTTAAACGATAGCGCACATCAAACATTCATTTTCCTCAGAAATCCATAACCAGGTGAAGGTAAATATCACAATTAAAGGACAGCAAATGCGGTTAATCGATCAATAACGCATCGAAAGCAAATACGTTTATTGTTTACATTTCATACACGTTTTTTACAGGAAAAAACTCTGAAATCATCTATCCATATTGGACTGGTGCCAAGTTTTCTGCATTTTCTCAGGGATATCAGAGAATCAATCTATCTAACTGTAAAAAGCACGATTTGTATTACAAATTATTGCTTCAATAATTTCTAAAACACTGCGTGATATTGTCTTATTTACTTTAATTTCGTCTTCGCTAATACATCTGTCTGCATGATAATCAATTATCTGGGTTCAGGAAATATTTCATTTTGCAGTTGTTGAACAATAACTCTTTAATATTATAGTATCTTGAGTATTATAAAAAAAGATTTCCTCAAAAGATATCGATTGCAATTTAGTGCTTTCTTTAAAACCCGTTAATTGTTTAAATTTAGTTCATGCTTGGACTTCCATGAAATGCATGTTATCGTTAGAGTCTATGGGGTACAATGTTTAAGATTTATCATTCTTTCTCTTTTTCTGTATTGTTAACATTGTATTGTTTTGTATAAGTACAACAAAAACCATACAGTTTTCATGTCGAATTATGTCGTTATTTTACATTGCCTATACATGTACTTTACACTTTATCTATACAATATATCTTCTATATTTCTTTCCTTTGTAAGATTTTACAGTAGAACATCCGCAAAGCAACATCCTTTTGGAGACAAATATTTGGTTGCTGCTTAGAGGTGTTTCCCTGTACAGGTAAGATATGGTGGAAATGTTTACTTCTGAAAAAAAAAATCATTTTGTTGTCGTAAAAAGGTTATTGATCTACAGACGGTCTCTCTTCAGAGGTTATTTTTTTTTTAAAGAACAATAATAAATTCCAACTGTAAAATAAGGAATATTAACACTGAAATAATTTACACTAATATTGAAATCAAATATGACATCACACTTATTATTTTCTTATGTAAAAATGTCGGATGACACAAGCGATATAGACATTATAGAACACCTGTGAGTTACTGAGTCAAAACGTGACCTTGTGTTTATGGTTTAGCTTGACATCATCACTAGTTTTCACCTATTTTGTTATAAAAACACTTTGAGGCTCTAAGAAATCAGCTAAATATTCAATGTACACAAAGTTATACATACACATCTGTTTTCTTTCATTTATGTTAAAATGAGTTAACTGTATATTAAGACAATGTGTACGTGGTAAGCTATTAAAAATGTGTAATAATCTAAGTAATTATGACGTAATATGAAATTAGATTCACAGAAGATTCTGGATAAATGTGAACTGACATTTTGCATCATTCTCACAGAAAAAAGGAAAAAATCTTATTATTTGATTATAGTATGGTGTTTGAAAACAGTCAATGTAGGAGGAAAAATACAATTTCTAGGGCTTAGTTCAGTAATTACAAGTATATACCGAAGTGCAATACTTAATTTGAGGCAAGAAAGTATAGCCCTTTTTAAGATTATCAGAAGGTACATATTTGTAAGGCAAGTTTCACGTATTCTACCATGCTGTCTTAACTTTTCATTCACAGCAAAATACCTTCTATTTGGTTATGCTATGTTAGTGCAAGACAAATGATAATCTTGTATCCGTGCCCGGATGATGAGCAATTTCAGAAAGACATCTTTTTCAAGTTGAACATTTAGTTTTAAGAGTAGTACTTACATTTTTCCGTTTTGGATAATAACATTATAACACATAAACTTATTTTTAATGAACTGCTTAAACATTTGAATCGACAGGCTCCTCGGCGCAATGGAAGCAAGAAAAATATAAAATTGCAAACTTATTTGTATATAAAATAATGTTCGGTCATGCAAAAGTATCTTTAACCAGTTTACAATAATGAGACAAACTGCTTCAAATAATTCAATACAAAGTTCTTGATAATTAACTTGTGTCTTTCTGATATCATACTTTTGAAGACCGCTTCACTGCTTTTTGTTAATGTCTTGAATGTAGTACATGTATTGATTTAAATTCACTTATGAGAGCTTCCCCAACGTTCCCTCGTGCTGTATACCCATTTGTCTTATCCTCAAAGTTGCATTCCTCTTAAAAATATTTATAAACATTTTACACGTTTACATTATCAAGCGAACATGTAAAGAATTTAGAAAACATAATCAGAAAGATATGTATAATAAATACTGTCTTTATAGAAATTTAATACAGAGACATATAAAAAAAGCTAAGTCTGGATACATCTCACATCAATTACAAGAAAATAAATATAATCCAAAGAAATTGTGGTCTCAATTAAAAGACCTTGGTTACAGTAAAAAAACCAAATCTTCACCAAATATTGTACTTAACATAGATGATGAAAATTGTTTTGAACCAACAAAAATTGCTTGTCATTTTAATCAGTTTTTTACTACTGTTGCTTCTGTTTTGGTGGATAAATTGCCAAATCCATTTAACCTTTTTTCTGTAGAATCAGACATCTTTAAAGAATTCTATAAGAACAGAAATCCAGATGGAAATAAATTTCAATTACATACTGTTAGTGAAGAATATATATATAAAGAGCTTTGTAAATTAAATTTTTCTAAAAGCACAGGATTAGATGAAATTCCAGCAAAATTTCCTAAAGATGCTGCACAATTTTTAAAGATACATATTACCTTTTTAGTGAATAATTCCATTACATCTACATCAGTTCCAAATGAACTGAAATGTGCTAAAGTCAAACCATTATTCAAAAAGAATAACAGATCTGATGTTTCCAACTATACTATAGACCTGTCAGTATTTTATCTATTGTTTCAAAAATCTTAGAAAGAACTGTATATAATCAGTTAGAAAATTTTTTAGTTAAGCAGGGACTATTATATGAATTACAAAGTGGTTTTAGATGTAATTATTCTACTGACTCCTGCCTAATCCATCTCACTGACCATGTAAAAAGTCAAACTTCCAAAGGACTGCTCACCGGTATGATTATGTTAGATTTGCAAAAGGCGTTTGACACCGTGGACCATGACATCTTGTGTAGAAAGTTACAAAAAATGGGTGTGGAGTCAGTAGAATGGTTTCAATCTTATTTAACTGGTCGTAGTCAAATTGTAAATGTAAATAATACTATGTCCGAAGCTATGAATATTACATGTGGTGTTCCTCAGGGAAGTATATTGGGTCCTCTATTGTTTCTATGTTATGTCAATGATATGAGTATTAGTATTAGTAAAAAATGTAAGCTTATTCTTTATGCAGATGATAGTGCAATTTTATATTCACATAAAGATCCAGATGTTATTTGTAATGTTTTGGGTAAGGAACTAGAAAATTGTAGTAAATGGCTTGTTGATAATAAGCTATCATTACATCTTGGTAAAACAGAATGTATTGTTTTTTAGTTCTAAGAGGAAATTGTCAAAACTAGAGCAGTTTAAAATACACTGTAATAATCACACCATACAATCTCAGCCATCAGTAAAGTATCTCGGTTCTATCTTGGATAATGATCTCTCAGCCACTTCTATTGTTGATAATATAGTACAAAAAGTAAACTCTCGATTAAAATTTTTGTACAGACAAGGCAACAGTTTGAATATGGAGCTAAGAAAACTATTATGTAACTCTTTAATACAGTGTCACTTCGATTATGCCAGCTCATCTTGGTATAGTGGTCTTACTAAAACAACTTAAACATAAACTTCAAGTAGCACAAAACAAAGTTGTTCGTTATATTCATGGTTATTCCTCTAGAAAATCATTGAAAGTTATTGATTTTAGCAGTATTGGGTGGCTTAATATAGAAAATAGAGTCATGCAGTTAAGACTTAATCATGTACACAAAATATTTAATAAAAAGTGTCCATCTTATATGTATGATAACTTTTCTTTAAAGTCTGATGTTCATTGTTATAATAGTAGAAACAGTGTCGGGAACTTTCATATACCCCATGTTAATAGTTTTACAAAAAGTACATTTTTTTACCAGGGTATTAGGGATTGGAACATGCTCCCACTTGATATTAAAAAGGAAAGTAACTTTTTTAAACTTTAAAAAGAAAGTAAAAGCTGAACTAAGCAAAAATATGAAACAATTTGAAACAAGCTGATTTTATTTTTTATTAGTTTTAGAGATAATTATTTTAATCAATATAGTATGTTTTATATGTATCTTGTGATTGGTTTTGTGATATATATAAATAGATATCTTTCATTGGTGTGTTAACTAGTCATATTCATAGTATTATTCCTGCAAATATGTGATATATGTAATTAACATAATGTGCAATAGAAATTAATATTATTTGATCTTAGAAATTTAACATCAGTCCAGTATATCATCTCTAAGTATGGACCTGAATGCCAGTTCTCAAGAAAATATATTCTTTACCATCAAAGGACCCCATTGGAAATAAGTTCTCTATTTTATATTGAACTTTCATGGGTTATCCTGTGTTGTATATATTGTCTTGAAGTCAACAAGATCTTTGATTTAATTATGAATGTAAAGTTATTATTTTTCAATTAATTACTGTGTTAAAAACAATGTGATAGATATAACTGTGATAAATTGTCTTAATTTGTTTTGTAATATGACATATATATATACACAAATAAATCAATCAATCAAATGCGCTAGAATGTGTCATTTCTAAATAATGATCAAAGCATAATATTGTAAACGTCATCCGGAAAAATATTATGAAGTAATACTGATATGAAGAAACTGTTTACTAACACTTAGTTATATTAATAAAACGAATATAATTCTGCAGTTTTCTTTCCAACATAGATATGTTCATGCAAATGAGTATGCAAATTCCACTAACTGAATCATTCTGTTGTAAAACTGTTACGTATTTTGTGCAATGACTAAGTTAGATTCTAAAGTATATTTTCGGAAATATTTGATAACGATGTTTTTTGATATTATCAGAAAGGTTTGAATGATAATAGGAAAGACTTTAATAACTATAATCTAGACAAGTATTTTGATGATTTTGATAGCTATGATAAAAGACAAATTCCTTAGATGAGTCATTGTATTTTTGTGTGTTGTAAAATCCCATTATGTAATATATAATATAAAATATCATCTTATTATATAAATACAGGTGAAGTAAGAAAACTGTTACAAGTGCAAAATCATTGACCTTTAATCCTTCACACACATAATTTATCAATTGTATTTGTCCTCTTTCAGTCTGGACACAACCATTCTTCTTTTGTTTTAGTTAATATTTCATAACAAGTACTGACAGAATAGCCAACATTGCCGACTTTGATTAGACTACACAGATGTGCCGGCTGATCTAGGTCTGCACGTGGTGCATTGATAGATTCAGTTGCCGCCTGCAAGCTAAAGGTTCAGTTGTATTTATTAAAGAATGATACTATCTAATACGACATCAATATATTACATATATTTATCAAACAGTGTTTGCAGTCTTCACAGCATTTCTCTTATATCAGTCTTTAGGTCATTTAATAAATGACTTATTCAAAAGAATTATACAGAAATTGTCCTAATATTAAAATGCATTTGTAATGCATATTTGTTTAAAGTACATGTAAATCATTTGACATTTGCATCATTTTATCGTAGATTCTGAATTCCTAAGATTTTATCACAAAGAAAAATATTTATCATTCTGACTTTTGTTAGAAATATTCGCATCGCGATTAAAATAGCAATAATGTTTGTATACGAAGAGTACAAGCCAAGACAAAAATTTTGACACTTTTGGATGAGGGTTTGCTTGTTGATGCATTATGGAAATTAATGATTGAATACGCATAATTATACTATATAGTATAGTAACGAAACAATTTAACCATTTCAGCGTCTCACAAAATTGATCTAAGAACGTGTCATGTTTCTATATATGCATATATTGTGAAATTCTAATATTCAATCAGACAATTAAGATTAAAAGAATATAATATGTTTTTGTTTTTCAGTTGTTTTATATTTGACATGAATGACTAAATCATACTGCTCTGAAACTTAAAAGGCCCTTGCCATCGTTTACACATGTTTCAACACACTTGCTTTTTTCTCTATTGTGTTGCATCAGAAGAAACAAAGTGTTTGATGCACTGCCTGTATAATTAATTGCAATATTTCACCGTGCAATCAATTATATTACTTTATAAATGATAAATGTGTTCATTGATGAAATATCTCGGCTTATATGATTTTGCTTAACACGCATTTTCTGACACTTTATGCGCAGTAATCCCAGATATAACAACAAAGTGATGAGAAAACATCAATATTAGCAGAAAACCCTCTTGTCAGGAGTGATTTCCAATCAATAAGTAATCATATTATCTCCCAGAGAGATGTTAAGATTTTGGTTAAAACTATTTCTGATTTGCCTATTTTTATTAATAGAGTGAGCCTAATCTTAGATCCTACTGGTTCCATTTAGAAAGTATTGTGCTGCAGTATGCATAAAATTCATTTACCAGTGCTAAATCCTGAAAACTTCGACGGAAGATTATAAATAGAGCTTTTTAACGACCATTAAAATTTAAGTGTCACAGTTATTTAAACTCATTATTACAGTGAATTTGTTCATTCTTTAAGGACGAAAATCGTTTACAATAATTCATTGATGTCGAATTACAATTTATAAAATCGCTTTTTTGCTAGATGTTTAACTTCATCGTATACATGTTATTGCCTCCTTGAGCTGGCACTATGTTCACCAACAAACAAACAAACAAAAAAGATAGAATATCAATTGATATTAATAGAAAAACATTTACTAGCGTATGGGACTAATGATATTGACTATCTGCATAAGTCATTTAGGGTTGCAAACTTCTTTCGTAATTTTCGATACCCAAGGGCATCGTTATGGAAGTAATGTCTGTAGAAATAGTTGTAAACGCCTGCATAAATAAAGATAATCAGGCGCTTATGTCTAGTAATTGTTATATTCCAACTGTAAGTTCAAGGTATTAGAACTTTTTCAGACATAAACAAATATAATTGGTGTGAAAATTATTGTCTGAAAACAAGTGTTGTCTTCCTACATATCACTGCTTACAATTGTTTTTTTGTGTTTATTCGTTTTTGTTTGTTGTTTTTTGTTACAAAGTATTGTTGTGTAATACAATTATGAAATCATGTCTATTAACAAATAGGGGAAAAAAAGAGGGAAATATATTTTAATTTAGGAACTATAGACCGGCACTTCTATGAACACGTTGCCTGACATATTTGGCTCTAAGTACTGAGTGACTGATTTTCACTTCGTTAATACTGGACAGTTTTTATAACCAAAACTTTAAATTTCTTAAATCTATTTGTCATGATGGTTGAAAATTTTATAATGATATTTTAAACGGCAATTGTGAATAAGTATAAATTAAACAAAAAATAATTTGTTGCTTTTATCTTGTATCATATATATATATATATCATTAATTTATACTTCTGCACGTGACTGATAATTCATTTAGTTTAGTTAGTTTAAAACAAATTTATTTCAATATTTTACATATATTACATTTTATATGTATACAATTGTTACATAAAATTCAAAAGGATAAGAACGAAAGAGTTTTTACTCTAAATTTCTACTAGATCTAGTTATGTAAACTTTCTAAATAATAAAACAAAGACCTGCATTTATAATGTCGATTTCTTCATATATACTTGACACCAATAACTACCACTGCTAATCTATCTGATAATATACAAATACCAAAAACAATCTTTATTTTTCACTTGAATACGTGTGCCTTCTTTCGTTCTATGACAAATTCCCTCCTAAAGCTGAGATTCAATCAATAAGTAATTGAATAATCTCCCAGTGCTATATTCAAAACCCAGGGTTATTACCAATGATAAGTGTAAATGTGAGTTATGGATATAAAGAGTTCTGACACCGGTATAAAATTAATTCTTCCCTTCATTTGAAATAAACAGCTCTAGACTGAAAGCAATTATTGATGGTCAGTTTTACTTATTGTGGAATTATCTTTAATGCAAAGAATATTCATATGTCTTTGAAAGATAATCCCTATCAGTATAAGGATTAAACCTGATAACTATAAACGAATGTTTCTTTCTGAAGATTCCATTAAGGTTAAGTAAATAAATATTTGTATTTAGTTCATGACTAGCCTGATATTTGGTATATATTATACAGTCTTTTGAGTGTAACATTATTGTCCTCCCGCTAAGCTCACCCGAAAGAGCATCGGATTAGTAATCCAGAGATCACTGGGTCTAATCTCGGGCGAGGCGTATCTTTTCCCTGAGAACTGATCTCTGATATTGAGTCTTGTGGTGATTTGTCTCACATTGCTGATTCAGAAATCATGTTGGCTTAGTTGTCGGCCAAAATAAGAAGTTACTGTTTAGTTATTTTCAAGAAACAGATAAGATGGATTGACCACGGAGATATGACCTAAAACATGCGTTAAACTCGGCGTAAAAACAATAATTAAAACACAACAATAATACTGATGTAAAATGACCATCAAAAAAACTTCTCACGTTTTCTAACCCGGATAAATGAAAACATTTAGGAAAGGTGTCACAATTAAAAACAAACCATATATTATATTAATATTAAATCAAAAAGATATAACACAATGAGATGTTATACACTCAGTTAACGAAACATTTATTCGCATACTATGTAAAACATACTTTGAGATTGTCTCTGCATCTGGTTTACAGAGTTGCAGCTGCTGTTAAAGTAAAAGACAATGTGAAACGCATTAACGCATGTGGTAAAACAATATATGCTAACAATTCCATGTTTATGTTACAATAGTTTTCTCTCAGTTATTTATTTATCTAATAAAAAGAAAACGTTTCTTCAGTTTTACTGTTAAAATAAGAATCAAATAATTTGTTTACTTGCGAATGCTTTTAGTTATTTATACATTAAATTGTCTTTTGTCTTTGTGAATTATTAATAAAATTACTTTTTGTATCGGAGTAGATATCAATACGGGACTTTTGGAGTGCAATAAATATATATTAAAAAGCTTACATCTACACCACTGTAGATATGCGCTTCTTGCATTACACTGACCATTATTAAAGTCCTATAACCCTTACTCTACTGTAATGAACGCCACCAGTAAAGATACAGCTCGGCCTCCAAATCTGCGGAGTCTGACATAATCTTTTCTGTTAATAGACCAGTTTTTATAATTTGATATTGAAGTCCCTTAAAATTCAAATGGACTGCTCATATTGGAAAGATGAATTTTGCAGCTTAAGGGTTAATGGAACTAAATGTTAAATAAACACACGATGAATTCTTTTGAGAAAAAACACTTAAGTCATGTGTTGGTATATTTTTCTTGTCCTTCGGGATCATTGGTTTCAGCACATATATGTGTTGAAAATTGAGTACCGCTCAAGCCGGTGCTAGGAGTGAGGGACGTTGTAATTTTTTCATTCCCCTTTATGTAGACTCAATTAAACCGAGTCTGCAATTTTCATGTAATTTTGCTGTTTATAATGCCTCCGAGGGATCAATTTTGTTCCAGATATGACATTAAGCTTAAACCTTTATCTATTATCTATTAAGTACCTTTTTTAAGGCCATGTATGTCTTAAAAGAATTGATTAACAAAATCTGAAACAAATAAGGTAAACTAGTCTAGGGCTCAACATATATAATTAATGATTAATTATTGAAAATAATTATTTGCTTCCAAATTCATACCAAAGAATTATGTAACATTTGTATATTCACCAAAATGAATATTAACAAAACACAACGTTGTCCTAATATATGTTTCCTTTCTTCAACATTATACACATCAAGAGTAATTTTTGTTTGTTTTTGTTTTGGTTATTAATCTGGAATTCTACTCTTTTTTCATTTTTGATACTCGTGGTAGAGAATATAATTACATATGATCATTTGGCATTAAATTAATCACACACAGTTTCACAGCTATGTCATTAATGTAGTTATTATTAAAGGATGCCTGGAACTGAGAGATATAATCTACCATCATCTCTAAGCATTAGTTCTGATGAATGCTTTCTCGTTATACACATATTAATTTACTTAATGAGTTAGCTAGATTGTTTTAGAATGAACATTTTGTAGATAATTCTTTGAGGATAATAATAACAAAAATAATTGTAATAAATAAAAGATAAGTAAAATTTAACATGACATATAAGGTGCACTGATCAAAGACAAAATTGTCATACTACGTGTATATTCTTTTTAAAAAGAACTTGTATATCTACACGTTATCCTAGTTACATACATGAGCGGAAACATGAAAACAAAGTGATTGATATGTTTATATCGAAATAGGAGTTTGCAAGAAAAAAAGTAAAACAGATGAATACTAATACATGTATTTAGGTTAAGAGAATATACAATAAAACATTTGTATGAAAAGAAAAAAGAAACACTAACATACACAACATAAGAAATGTCCTTAATTCTATTCCTATACTTTTAATGTTTAAATTGTTCTCAAATCTTAAAATGACATGTAATTTTTAGATATATGTCGCTTTCAACACCTTTGTTTAAACTAAAGTAAAAGCAAATGAAGAGCTTTAGTTCTTCACTAAGATAACGATCATTGTTAAAAATCATTTCGATGACGTTTCAGCAGTCCCACAAGCAAATTAATTTCAAATAAAGTAACATCGTTAATGACAGAGGAAAGGGGATTATTGTGTTGTAGACTGAATAAAATGCATTTTTGGAACATGGCCTAGAATGGAAATATAACCAGCAATTTATTTACGTACTATATACACCCACTGAGCTTTTGGACTCGTTTTCATACATGTTTTGTTTTACACTGAATATATCTGTTTTATAAATATTTATCTGTATGTATATAAATATACACAAATAAATATTTGTTTTATAAATCATTAGTCTTGTACACACTTAACTTGAACTTTTTGTTCTTTATTTATTTCTTACGTTATTGTAAGAAATGAATTCGATGACGTTTCAGCAGTCCCCTTTCAAATATAATAATATCGATGATGAGAGATGCAAGGTAATTGATGTGTTGTAGACTGAATAGATCGTCTGAACAAAAAGCATTTTTGGAACATGGCCTAGAATGGAAATATATAAAGTAATTTGTCTATAAACTATGTATACACACAAGGCTGTTGGGCTCATTTTCACTATACATGTTCTGTAATAAGGAAGTACACTGAATATATCTGTTTTATTAATATATATTTATATGTATATAAATATATACAAATAGATATTTGTTTTATAAATCATTAGTCTTGTACACACTTAAACTTATGATTCATGATGAAAAGAAAAGCCTGAAAAACGTAATCTAGTATACTTTTTATTTCGCAGTGAGGTTTAAATGACTTTATTAATTTATTAATTAACGGGAGGATCTCCAAAATACATGAATCTGTTGTCTAGATTCTTATCTTGATTATCTAGATATTTACCTTGAATACTGTTCTTATTATGCTCTATGTTATATAACAATATATTTCTCATTCACATATTGACAATAAAAGATTTCACATGGAATTTTGTCAACAGTCTGTGTTATGTCTGAGTCATTCATAGTGCAGGAAATTTATTGTGTGAACTAAAGAATTATTATCTCAAATTTATGTAACCTGTTTTGATTGATAAGAAGTTTTTCTTTTTCTTTCTAAGAAAAAATTGTTATGCTTTAGATTCTCTAATTTTATTTATATCTTTAGTAATAGTTATAAACGGAATATAAAATAAAACGGCAATGAAACATACATTTCGATGTAAACTTGTTTTTATTCAACTCAAAACCGTAAGAGCAGTACTCCTTATCTAGATGGAAATTCTTCAATGCTATACAGTATTTAAAGCTATTTTTGAGACAAAATGTAGACCCAGACATAAAAAAATATTCAAATAGATTTGATATAAAACATCCTGAAACAATGCTGGCACAAGATTCACTTATTTCTGCCAAAATTTCTTTTTACGATATTGAATTTCAATTCAATTTCGATAAGATGCTGTAAAAGATATTGGGAAATTTAGATATTGAATGGTTTTTGGTACATTAACACTAGCTGTATTAAGAAATGTGTATGATCTGAAACTTGTATTGAAAGGATTATATTGGTTAGCCTCTCATGTTTTACTTTAAGGGGGATTGTTTAAGTATTCCCCATGCTCGTCATTCAGATTTAAACGACGAGCATATATCGAAATAATTTTTATAAATAACGCAATTTTAAAGTTACATTTTTAACATTTTGGTGGAGCTAAAATATGAATACAAAGACGGTGTTTAGCACCCAGCCACACAGGACCACCGGGTTTGCACCGCGCAGGACAGATGACATTTACTTGTATAACATATAACAAATAAGTACAATATGATACATGCATGCTCATTTGGCGGCAAAAAGAGAAGAATAATGTTCTCTTTGAGCAAAAGAAAGTATAAATATCATCGCTAGATGTTACGTCTGTTGTCTTATATCAGATTCCAGGTTTTGTGAGCATTTGTCATAAATCAAATGTTCTGCTGCAGTTATCAACGGCAAAATCTAACTAATATTAATATAAACGATTTTGTTGTTGTGACAAACATCAGGGACCACTTAAACATTGTTTCATTTTTTATCTGGTTGGTACTTATTTTTTGGCTCAGAACAAGTGATAGGATAGCTTATTTTACCATTTGAATGTTTATTCAGCATTTAAGCATTGTGTGTAGAAAATTCGTGTGTTCTAACTTTAAGGTACCTTTCGGTTCTATAATTGACAAGAAAACAACTGACACGACAATACTTGTCACGATAGAGCCAGTATAACATTTGTACACTTCTACATCAATGATGCTTCTGCACCAAGACATAATTCATAATTAATCAAGATTCATAATCTTTATTATCAATCAAGAAACTTTCTAACTTAAAACCTCATAACGTAGAACGCCATGTTTCTTTTAAATGATTACTGTGTTAAACAGCATGGGATATAAAGTGAATATGTACATAACATGTGAAATGATATGTATATCCCATTTTATTCTTTAGAGCTATAAACATGAAGTTTTATAAGACCATTAAATGAAACAGCATAAAACAATTAGATCATGAGATCATCAGATACTGGTCGGCTTAAAAAGTTGATTAATATTTGACGTATTATGAGCAATGAGAAATAAAAAACATAAAGATACAGGTAAACAATTATAGAAGTACACATACTATAAGTGCTACTTCTAAGAGTTCTATCATTAAGATAGCCACAAAATCCATAAGCTTTCCGATGAAAGATATTTATTGTCTTCCTCTTCAGATGAGAACAAATCCTGCATATAATCTTTGAATTATCATTCACCAATTTCTAAAAGGCTCTTTAAACTTTTTTACAACTTTACGGGTTTATAACAATATTGTTAATGTGTCTCGAGTTAGATTTATATGTACTTATCTTTTAGATATTTTGAAATGGTATCATTGCATTTCCTTGAATACATGAACAATTTTTCAGATCTGATTGTTCATAATTTCATGATAAAAAATCTTTTCAAAATCCAATGGCCTAGGACGTCTTGACTTTGTTTTGTAAGTAAAAAATTGTTAAAGAAGATAAACACACTATATACGTTATACATTGTTCTGAATCTCAGTGGTGATTTCCAATCAAAAGTAATCCGATTATCTCCCGTCGCGATGATCAGACTTCAAAATCACATATAAGTTGCTTAAATTTAGCATAATCTGATAGCGTAAGTTACATTTAGCAATCACATATAACATGATGTTTTGAGGAAACCTGATTATTTTAATAAAGTCTAACAAACAAATTTAAATTTAAATTTCACAAACCAAAATGCAATATGTTTTATGAGAGAGATAATATTTTCTCAAAAACTTCTGCTTTATCTTAAAGTATGTAATAATACCGATTTGTTTATGGCCAAATTATGAAATCTGAATGTCTTGTAGACTTACGTTACTAAAAAATGTACAAAAAGTCATGAGTAAATAATAATAATAATAATAATTATTATAATAATAATTCATCAACACAGATGATCAGAAAGTAATGTAGAAATTGTGTAACTGCAACTTAAGTTCAAAGTATGAGAACAGTTTAGACATTACACGAGCTGTCGGTAGTGCTTGAAAGTAGAACAGGAGCCTGAATAATGTAGTTCAAGAAAGGCAATAACAATAGTTTGTGCTAATCAAAATTGTCTTGACTGCATCTTAACGTCACCTGTTAATTTGTGCATCTTAAAAAGCAGAAGTGATAGAAATAGGTGTGCAATTCAACACAAATATTCCAAAGGATTGAGGCACTGCTTCCAAAACATCAGACTGTACTAACATTACAGCTACAAAGGCATTATAGAACCTGATGCTATAAATCAGTACATGAAACATAAAATATACTGCACACATTGTAAAAAGTACAAAAACGCGTGTGATTGTTTTTGTATCTTGTTTACAGAGTTGCAGCTGTTGCGGTGATAGAAATTGTGAAAATGCATAAACGTAGGTGGTAAAACAATATATGCTAACAAATCTATGTTTATGTTACTACAGTTTCTCTCATTCATTTGTTTATCTCATAGAAAAATATTCAATTCATTGTTTTTTATTGTTAATATAAGAAGCAATTGCTTTCTTGCTTTTCAAATACTCATTTGTTCTAGCCTTTTTGTAGAAGTAAGCTGAAAAGGCACACGTAAGCACGTGGCATTAAACGAACCACCCCGATTTAGTCTCTCCCAGTAACTGAAACTGGAAAATATCACTCTCGCCTCAACCAAAATCATGTTCCTGATTACACTTCATACATATAGCGATTTTGTATTTTTTCTTTTTGTTTTACATGCTTTAAATGAAATACCTTTAGTTTATAATTTTTCATTTTAGTTCGATTGTGCTGGAAGTTGGGAGCCGTTCGTGGAACTAACTTGTTCTACGACATGAGTGTAAATGTCCTTGCTTAAAAAGCAAGGCATGCCCATGGCAGGCAGGATTTGAAACGACGCCACCCGGCTACAATAATCCAATCAAAACGTGCATTTGAGGCTGTGATAAAAAAAATAAGACTACACGTGCAATTAAAAAACAACAACAAACAAACCGTAACTTAAATGTGCCTATATACAGTATTTTTTCAATAGTTGTTTTCAATATAAAATAATTTAACATATATATAATATATATATTCAATGTTATATCTTCATATGCAACGTTACGATATAAATGACAATATGGTAATTATTGAATGTTTTAAAAATTCCCAGAATATCTAGAAATACATTATTCTTTTAAAGTTGTTACCAAAGTATCAAATATTTTTATATCAAATCATTAATAAACATTTGTACAAATGCCATTTGAATGTATAATAAAACACACCGTTGTTCTAAAATGATATATTTTTTACCTGAATACATCATTATACTCATCAACAGTAATTTGTTTTTCGGTAACAAATCCAATATTTTATTCTCTTGTCAATTTAGATACTCATTCAGAGAATAATTGCATGTGATTATTTGGCATGGATTTAATCACATGGTACTATAGCTCTGTCATTTATGTACTTATTATTAAAGGATGTCCGGAAATGAGCGACAGAATCTACCATTATCTCTAAGCATTAGTTCTGATGCATATACATGTATATTGATTTACTAAATGTGATGGCTATGTACATGTACTCAACCGTCGTTTTGTAGACTATGAGAACAAAAATAGACTTGAATGTATGGTAAACAAACATGTCAAGAGACTTGTATAATTATTTGAAAACATCTGGCTGATATCAAAGAAGCTACACGGACGTAAAAAACGTACAAAATTTAAATTATTCCAGTAATCAAGCGAAGCAATCAAATGAAAAAGGATACAAATTTACGTTATATACTCAAAATTAATTGAAAATCATAAATAAGTAAATTTTATTTCTTATTTTGATAAGATTTGATTCTTACGATATCGTTAGTAATGAATTAGATACCGTTTAAGCAGTCCCACAAGCCAGTTAATTTCATATGAAGTAATATCGATGATGAGAGAGGAAATAACTGTGTTATAGACTGAATATAACGTCTATACAAAAGCATTTTTGGAATATTGCCTAGAATGGAAATGTTTCAAGTAATTTCTTGTCTTATCTATGTAGACTACTCGTAAAAGACGGTTGGGATTCATTTTAACAGAAAAAAAAAATGTTTAAAAAGATAAAGAAAACTACATGAACTATACATGTTGTGGTATAAGGAAGTGCACTGTAGACTTGTACTAAGCTTGAACTTAAACTAAATTTATGATTCATTTCAAAAAAGCCCCATAACAGTAATCTAGTATATCTATTATGTCAAAGGAAGCATTAATTGTCTTCATTAATTAACAGGAGGATTACCAACATGCATGAATCTTTATTAAGTCGTCAAGATATTTATCTTGAATACTGTTCTCGTTATGCTTTATGTCGTATAGGAATTACTGATAAAAAGATATTTTTCACATGACAACAAATCAACAGTCTATGTTATGTCTGGGAATCATTCACAGTGCATGTAATTTTTTCTGTGAACTGTTAATTGTATCTTTAATGTCTGTAACCTGTTTCTGTTTAGAAGCATTTACTTTTCTGTATAACGAAAAACTCTTAAAGTCTTAAATACTGCAGAAAATAATTGCCATCTTTTGGATTGTTATAAAAAGGAATACAAAACAAAATGGAAGTGAAACACTTTCTCCTCCATTTGTTTATATATACAATCAGAAATAATAATACAGCAGTACATCCTTATCTAGATAGTTTTTACTGCTATTAAGATAATTTTGAGACCAAATCCGGAATCAGACATAACATACATGTATTTACATAACGATTAGTTAGTTATAAAACATCCTGAAACGATGCCTAACTAGATTTTAAATGTATAACTTATTGCTGTTATGAAGCATTTTTCGATATTGATTCAAAAATATAATTGAAACTGATACTGAGGACGAGTATTGAATATTTGTTAACGACACTAAGCCAAGATGGTTTAATAGCTTGTACTAACTTAGATTTGTGATAAAAAAATAGGTACAGATTTATTATGAAAATAATAGATACATGAACCTCTTTCCTTTTTACTGAGAAAGAAATTTTCCCACGTATCAGATTAAGGCATTGAGCATACACCATCCTGACAAAAATGAATTTGAATTAGTGCTTATAATAATCTGTTGTTTATACTTTGTTAAGCACACAGTGACTTTTCATAATTTCTGTAAAAGTTATCTTAAAATTGTTCTCTCATGTTGAAATTGTTCTATATACTTTTCACAACAATAACAAAGGCATACAATGCGATACATGATTGTTCTGTTGATAGCAAAAAGTGAAACTGTTAATATTTTCCTTATGAAAATATAAATATCATAGCGAGTAGTTACGTCCGTTATTATACAAAGTTTGTCTTGTTTTTATGTGCATGTGTTATAAATCAAATGTTTTTGCTGTAGTAATAGCGTAGAAAAAGAATCAAACTTACATTATTTCTAATAATGCTACATAGATAATGTATTATTATTACTTTTTATCTATCAAGTATCATTTATTTTGCTTCTGATATCGAACACACATAAGATACGTAACTCTACTTTTTGAACTGTTTATTATTCTGTTGGAGCATTGATTATAGAAGGATCGTGCGTTCTAACCTATGAGATTTCTTTGTTTTGTATTTTCTTAATATTATTGCTACAATAAATTTCTATAGTTTGGTCCGACCTTTGTAAATAATGCATTTCTATCTATGGTGCATAAAAGCATTTTAATCTACAACCTTTCATAGATTCGTACGTTTGGTGTACAAAAATCGTATGACAAGCAAAATATAAAAAGGAATGCAACAATAAAATGTTTATACATACCCTCATTATAAAAGTATGGGGTGGTAACCACGTCTTTAGGAAGTTATATGAGGTATGAGTATAAAAAGATTAGTTCTGACACAATAGCGGGCTTAGAATATGATTTATATCTCTTTTTACATAAAATGGGCAAATAAAATTGACTGAAAAAATAAGGTTCAATTATGGTGGCTAGTTAACGCCTTGTCATTTCGTATTTTTGCAAAAGAAAATATATTAAAATGCGTAGTCTCGAAGGAACAACACACTTAAACTTTTCTAGAAGAATATCTATGACACCTAACATATGACGTGGATTATTTTGAAATACAAATTTCATTGACCCTTATTGCTTTCCTACAAAGGTCATTTTAAACGGTTTGCAGTGTCCCGTTATTTTGTCCCGCTTTTTCGCAAAGGGTGCATTTTCGTGGTTCGTTTGTACAAGCGTAAGGCTCATCAATAACAATAAAGAGAATACTAACAAATTTTTCGAGGCGGAAAAGTAAAGTGAAAATACAACATAGAGTAAATAACCGACCATAGTACAGTTATACTATTTAACTCTTAAAACCACTAAAAATACGTACATAAGCATTGGGTATGCATGCCTCCTGTGAAGTTTTTCCCTACCTGAAAGAGAACAAATCCTTCATATAATCTCAGAATTATCATTCATCAATTCCTACAAGGCTCTTAAAACTATTTTATAGTCTTTTCTGGCTTATGAAAATATTATAAATGTGTTTTCACTAAAATATTATTATCTTTTAAGACGGTTTTAAAATGGAAAGCTTATGTTCTCATAAAACTAATTATAAAGCCATGTGCATAGCTGATATTCTTTGAAAGATTTCGTCATTCTAATCATTATATAGTCTTTTTAATATGCTTGGCCTGTCAAAATTAAAATTACTGCCATCAATAAATGAAAGCGGTAATCTTAACACTTTTTGTGAAAAGTACATTGTAGCCCATGTTTTTATAATATAAATATTTTTTAAATAATCATATTTTTCTTTTAATTAACGCTTGTCAGTTTGTCATATGTTTTATGCAAGCCATATTTTCGAAAAAAAATTGTAGAGAATAGTTTACAAGCAATGAATCTACTGCAGTTCCTTTTAAATGGTGTATACTTCGAATATTCTTTTTTAGATACGGAACTTCGTTTGATTTTATGAGTTTTATTAGGAAGTTTATCCACAGCTATGGGAGTGCATGAAGTAAAACTTGTTCTGATTACCATTACAATATTTCAATTTATGTTCATTTTTATAACATTTATATTAGCCTGGTCATTAGTATTTACTGTATTAGATTGACTAAACTTATATCTTGCATTCCATTGTGAGAAACAGAAAACAAGATACGGCCTTTATATCGCTTAAATCATGAGTTATGTCATGTTTCTCAGAGCATGTACTTATTTTATTTCCGGTCTGTTTACCTCGATATAAATTAAAAGAAGTGTGCAAAATGAATAAAGGCATGTAAGGCCTTTCCGGTCGAAATATTCATTAAAATAAATATTAGAAAAGTTTACAGTCTCTTTGTTTTTATATACCAATGTTCAAAGTTTTAGGGGGTTAACAAAAAAGTATGTTCGTTATCTAATGACCTTGAATTATATAACAACATGGTATAAAAAGTTCCTGAAAAAACTGTTATTTTTGTAGGTGTTGTTATTATTCTGCCACAGATAGCAATTAAATTTATCAGAAAATATGAAACACAAGATCAACAAGGAAGGGCCGCGCTCAATAGAAGACTAAACATTAGGCGCTTTGGTAGGATTTTTTTCAATATCCTTCGAAACATAATATTATTGGCTTCAGCATTGACTGTTTAATGGAAAAATCTGCTTTCTTTCCAGTAGATTAATTTCCAATACAAAACACGCCTCCACGAGTGTGCAGTCATTTCCTATGAAAACGACTTAAAATGAAATTAAAGATTATGAGGGTATTTGCAAACAATCACTCTTATTGAAAATAATTATTCACTTTCTTAGGGCTCACATAATCAAAGAGCCATTCCAACATTAATTTGTCAATTTGTCTCATAAATATTTAGTAATGTATTCTAGTACATGTATTCATAAAAGCATAAAATGGTTAAGGAATATATTTCGCCAGTTTCGATGATATTGTATTTATTGCATTTACACACAACGAAGCATGGAATTTGAAAATTAATCAAAATTGATTTGAGACAAAATGTAGTGTTTTTATTTTGTTTTTGTTTTCACATTTAAGCATTGAAAAAAGTACTTTTATCCAGCAGCCGCTGGGTCGATTTTGAGAGAGTCGCAATTTGTACCTGATCATTGTCTCTCAAAACTACTTCTAACGTGCAATAAAATAGTAATTACTGGTAAGTTATCCAAAAAAGCCGTTCAACCATCGGTGTAAATGGAAGAAAAGCAAATCAGATTCTATAGATGGTTTAAGCTATTAAAATGAGAACAGATACTTCAAATGCAATTAATTATGTTTCGCCTGTACTTCTCATCAATATGTATATAGTAATTATCAAAAATATAATTGGCTTTAGCTTGCTATATTTTAAATCTATTTTTAATGATAACTTCACATTGTGGCAAATGTAATAATAATGGTGTTTGGTATCGCATAGCAGGAAAACCCACATTCAAATCAAGCAGCAACTAAGCAAAATGAGGAACTTGTTGTAACAGATGGAAAGGAATTCAATACGGTTGCTCAATCCAGGGTGAAAACATCATACCATAGCCTTTATAAAATGTTTTATCACACTGCTATTTATATACATTTTTATATATAATCAACGATATTTACTTCATTCGATTTTTTATGAGAATAGGTTTTTAAGTATAAAATACAAACGGATTCGACACCGTTATTTTTACGTTTTCTTTGCGAAACGTTTATGACAAATTGATTCACAAAACATCTTAATTTTCTGCGATTTCTACTTTAATTAAACAGTATCTTTAAAGGTCGTTTATCTCTCTGTTTCTATATAAAGAAGACGTTATAACTTTTAATGCCCCATCAAGCTGTCAGTACAATAGCTGTTTTGTCGCAATCAACTTCCTACGGGTTTTCTCTCTTTCTCTTTTTATGGTTTCTTCGAGATACTGAAAATGATAACATCCTTTGAGAAGACTGTTTGGTTAATGGTTAAAAAGAGATATTTTTGCCAGATTGAACTCAGAAGAACATAATCGATTCTCTGTACCATTCCATTTGTATTATGTCTTTTATGTTTTGTATATTTTGTTTACAAATGTAAAAATGGTCACAGTGTATAAATGGTGTTCTAAAATGGCTGTACAGTTTAATATATTGTTATCCTCTTTCCGACTAAAAGCTTCCTGGTGTGTAAATAATGCGTTGCCGGGATTTCTCTGGGACTTTGTAAGTTGGATGCCGCATTTGCTTGGTCATCTTACTTAGTTCTCGTATCTTTTAATAGTGCATCAACATAAGCGTTGCTATACGTTCGTTCGATATTGACATTGTTTTAAGACAGTTGGTCATCCTGCACACAGTGGTGACTTTAAATGATAATGTGGAAACTTGTTTATAACAGCATGGACAGGTACAACTTTTAAGCACCCTTTTCGATTCCCTTTGAATTTTGTTGAATTGTATAAATGTGAAATCTATGATTATATCTTCTTTAATGTGTATAATCAATCTGCATTTCATATTAGAATTTCTTTTAAAAACAAAAGCTCACAAATTTTATAAAATTAATTGGGGGTTAAAACGGCAACCTTTTAAAGGGGATTGCCCGGGTCCAAATTTAAATTTGTTTAAGTGATAACTCGGTTTTAAAAATTTTCTAGGCCCGGGTTCGGCAGGGTTGTAAAAATTCCTAAATGCACTGTTTTTGGTTGAAAAAATTTCCCAACAAAACTTTTTAAAAAAATAACCCTTAAATGATTTTTTTTATGATAAAAGGGTAAGGGTTTTTTGACTTCAACGAAACTGGGCATAAACTTTTTCAGTTTTGGGAAAGAAATCATTAAAAACAAACATTTAGAAGGGATTGAAAAACCCAACACTCACAAAAAAAAAAACTAATTAAAAAATTTTTTAAAGTTCTCCCCTTTTAAAAAATTTCCCCCGATACATTTGCTCTATTTGCTCATTAAAAATTTCCCATAATTTCAACCCCCTTTTGAATAGCTCCGGGGAAATTCAATTTTTTTAGGAGAAAAATAAAGAATGGGTTTTTCTTTTTTCGAAAAAGAAAACCTTGTTTAAACATTTTAAAAACTACACGAAAAAAAAAACTAAAATTTTAAAAAATTAAAACCTTTTTTATGGAAAAGTATTGAAAAAGGCGGTTTTGTATATCATTTTTACATTTTTTGGGGTTTATTTTTTAAATTTTGCCGAAAAACAAACAAAAATTGCTTTTTGGGTTTTAAAATTTGGTTTTGGGAATTTTTTGGGGAAAACCAAATTTTTTGGGGTTAGGGATTTTAAATTTAATAAAAACCCATTTTTTAAAAATGAATTCTTAAAAAAATTAAGGGGGTTGCCGGGGTTTTTCCCTTTTATTTCATCAAAATAACTTTTTCAAAAAAATGCCCCACCCTTGTAAAATTTAAAAAGGATTGTTTTAAAAGGTCGAGGCTTTTAAAAAATGAAAAGAAAAATGTTTCACCCTTTTGCGGGGTCAAAAAGAAGGAAAAAAAAAATGGATTCAAAAATTTTAAAAAAAAGTTTTTTAAGCTCCAACAGGTTAGGTGGTTTTTAAAGCTCTTTTTTGTTTTAAAAGTTTGTGAACCCCTAAACTTTTTGGCCAAATTTCAATTTTCCTCAAAAGCCCCAAAAGGGATTTTTTTTTTTGGGGGATGCCCGTAACACCAAAAACAAAAACAATTTAAGTTTTGACAAATTTTCTTCTTTTTTGGTTGTTTTTTGTTTTTTTTATTCCTTTTGCAATATGGGTAGTTGTTTTTTTGTTGTTTTTTTTTTATTCCATTGCAAAAAAAATAGTAGATAAGTTTTTTCCCGGAAAAAAAGTTTGTTTCACCGGGGTAAGCAACTTTGGTGACCAAAAGTCAAGTACAGGGCCCAAAAAAGCTCTGCTGAGGTAATTTTTTTTATTTATTTTTTTTTCTATCGACCAATTTTCAAAATTATGTTTACATACCCTCCCGACTGGGCAATTCCGTGCTTTCTAAAAATTTTTTTGATGTGGGCCCCAACTTTTTGTTTTTTATTAGATATTAAAACAATTTTTGAAAATTTGTGGGATGACAAGTACACCCTATTGTTTTAAAAGTTTTTGGGATAAAAAACTTAAAAAAAAAAGATATGAAATCCCCCAGTGAAAGTAAATTTTAAAAGTCTTTAAGATCAAAAAGAAAAAATTTTTAAGGGAAAAAAGAACTGGTTTCCTGTTTTGTTTTTTTTTGTATTATTTAAAAATTGACCAATTACCAAAATGTCAAGGTACAAAAATACTGTTTTAAAAAGTGTAAACGTACAACCTCCCAATTTAGTTTGATAGTGGTCTGAACATGAGGGCTGGCTACTTCGAAATACATGTAGGTGGCTTTTTCCAACAAAAAGTTGGCTTTTCAATTTAGATGCCCTTTCAAACTGTACATAATTACATATTATTTTAACAAGGAAATATTTTTAAGGAGTGCATTCATTTCATCAAACAAAGCTTAAAACAACCCTTTTAACTTTGTTATGTTAAATAAAAAATTATTGTTAACTTTTGTTTTTAGAAGACATATTTCCAGTTACCCTCAAAACTGTTTAATTTAAAATGATGATAACCTGAAACAGCCGTTTTTTATTATTTTTTAAAACTGGATTAATATAATCGTATTAACATTAGTAGATCGTAATAACAGTCATCTTTAATAAACGTAAACGCCACGGATAAGGGTCTCTTTGCTAACCAACTAGTTGCCCTTTCCCGTAGCAGTAAAAGTGCCCAAGGTTGCGAGGGACGCCGAGTTACAATTTTATATTCCCGGGTTTTTTCAGAAAGTTTTGTTCACTTAAATCCCTAGCTTTGTTTACTTTCTTTTATGCCCTTTTTTAACATTATTTTTCCCAAGAATATATCTACTTGCATTTGGGAATGTAAAAAAAAAATTCTTATAAAAAATTCAAAAATTTTATGGGCGGGTTTAAGGCAAAAAATTTAAATCCTTTTGTTAAATGGAATTTACTAGTACCAAGTTTCTAGTATAATGTTTTTTATGCTCAAAAACCCTTATTTTATGGAAAAGGGGTTTAAAACCAAGTAAAAAATTTTTCCCGGGGGAAAAAGGGTTTTTAAAGAAATTAAAAATTTGGTTTTTTAGAAATTTAAATTTTACCTATTATTTTTTTTTTAAACGCTTTTGTATGAGCTTTTTAAGTTTATAAATTTCAATGAAAATTTTTTTAAACTTTTAAAAAAAGTTATTTCAAGTACCCCCAGCCCATATGACCCATGGGAAATGCTAAATATATATTTTAAAATGATTTTCCCAATGCCCCCAAAAATTTTAATCGACTTTTTGCTAAAATTTAAAATGCGTTTGTTTTAAAATTTAAAAATTTTGGGAATTGCCCCTTTTGAAAAATTTTTAAAATTTTTTATTTGGAATTTTGGTTGATTAACATACACAAAAAACTTGTAAAAAAATTTTAGACATGGTTGGCAAAATTTTAAAGTGAAAAAAAAAGGGGGAAAAAAAAAACGGGAAAAATGAAAAAAAATATATAATAAAGGTTTTAATTAAGTCCACATGATTTTAAAAAAACAATGAAATTATAACATGTGGCCCAATTTAAAACCTTTTGCAAGGAGACATATTTTTTAAAAAATTTTAAATTGTTTAATTTAAACTTTTTTTGATGAAATTTTTGGGGTTAAAAAGCCCATAACTGCTGAAATACTGATAATCCCTTAAAAACCCTAGTCCCCCCGGCTTTCATTAAAAAACCCAAAATTGGCAGTTGATTTTTTTTTCCCCCTGTATTTTTAACAAGCCGAATTTTTTAAGGGCCTTTGGGTTTCCCCTAGCCCAAAATTTTAAAGGTATATTTTTCCCCTTAAAAAGGGGGGCTAAAAATTTTCCCCCCCAAATGCCTAGTCCCCCTTCTTTAAAACCAAACCCCTTTGACTTAACGCAAACCCTTTATTATATAAATTCTAAGGACAAAACCCTGTCCCATAAAATCCCCACTGTTATGAAAAAAGGGCCATGTTAAATGAAATTAAATTTTTTTTTTCTTAAATAAAATGTAGGGTAAATTTCTTTTCAGTTTTTTTGGGGAAATTTGGGTTTTCTTTTTTTCCCCTTTTCTATTTTTGGGCGCAATTATTTCCCCCTTCAAAAAGAAAAAGGTTGTTTTGAAAATTAAAAAAAAAATCACTTGATTGGAAAACTTTTTTTTGGGTACAGAAGGCACAAAAAAGCCGGTTGGTTTTAGCAAGAAAAACCCCTTATCCTGGCTGTTTTCATTTTTAAAAAAGGGTTTTTAAAAAATGACCTAAATAAAATACAGTTTAAAAAATTTGCTGTTTTTCCAGTAAATCATTAAGAAAATTCGGGAAAAAACTGAAATTTTTTTTTCCTAAAAAACAAAAACCCCAAAAAAAACAAAAAAATTTAAAATTAAAAAAAAAAGTTAAAGGTTTTTTTAAGCTTATTTTGGTTGTTTAAAAATGAATGTACTTTGCAATTTTTTTTCCTTTGTATAAAACTTATTTAATTATCCCGGGTTTAAAAGGGAATTTTAAATTAAAAGCAAACTTTTTTTTAGAAAAAAAAGCCACCTACTCCAAAAGTTTGCAGCCTTATGTTAAAGGCCCCACAAAATTAAAAATTTTGAATTGTGAAGTGTGTACGTCGGACTTTTTCCCTAACTGTTTTGTTACTTTGACTTTTTCTGTAAGTTGGCCCAATTTTTAAATAAATAAAAAAAATTTTACAGCAGAAAAACCATTTTCCTTTTTCTTTAAAACATTCCCCTTAAAATTTTCAAAAAACCTAAAATTTTTAATTAAAAATGAAAATGCGTATCGTTTTTATTAAGCTTTCATCAACATTTTTTCCACTAAAGTTGTACGTTTCTTTCGACCAAATTTGAAAATATTGTTTAATGATCTAAAAAAGTAAAAAAAGGGTTGGACGACATAAAATACTTTTTTTAGAAAGAAATTGGAACCCGCCGGGGGGCCCGGTGGGCCCAAGGTAGCAAAATTTTAAAATTTCCGGCGGGAAACATATAAATAATCACTAAAAAACTTACCTCATCCGAGGTATTTTGGCTGTGTACTTTGGGATTTTGGGGTCCCCGTGCCAAAGTTTTAAACCCAGGGGTTTAATTTTTTTAAAATTAACATTTCATTTAAAATTCGGGAAAATATGTGGGACCCCCTCTAATTCCTTTTTAATTTATTTTCTTCATTAACGACGAAACCCGAAAAAAATTAACAAATAAATTCAAATTTGAATTTTTTTAAAAAAATTTCCTAGAAAAATTTGGGATACAGAACTTACCTTTTTACCTTTTTAAAATTTTTTCCAAAGTATCACTTTAATTTTCATTTATAAAAGAATTGGGTTCACTTTTGTACAAAAACAAATGTAAACCCAAAACAAAACCTTTGTTTTTTAAAATGAAATATTTTTACCTAAAAAATTCTTTAAAACTAAATCAATTTAATTTTGGGTTTTTGGGTTTACAAATCCAATACTTCATTCTCTCGAAATTTAAAAATACTCATTCAGAGAAAAATTTGCATGTGATTATTTGGCATGGTTTTAATCACATGGTACAATAGCTCGGGTTCATTTATGTTATTGTTATAAAAGGAGGGCCCGGGGAAATGAGAAACAAAATTTAAAACATTCCCCTTCAAAGCATTATTTTCTGAGGGCATGTTTTCTTGTTTATAAACATGAGTTTTGTTTTACTAAGTCAAAATGGCTGGGGATTTTGGGGGAAAATGTACAAGAACAGGACTGTTCTTTTTGTAGATAATTCATTGAGTGTGAAAACAAAAATAAACTGGAAATCTAAAGAAAATATGTATGGTAAACTTATCTTATCAAAACATGAAAAATGACGATATGTAGGGTACATTTGTACAATTATCAAAGAAAAACTTGTAATGAGGCTTGTATAATTATTTATAAATACCATCTGACTAATGTTACAGGAGCTATACTGAGGTCAAAAAGCTTTTAAAAAAACAAATGGAAAAATATTCAAAGGATAAAAAACATGTTATTTACCAAGAATTAAATTAAAAGTAAAAAATTGGTGCAATTCATAGCCTAATATGAGTGAAAAGCGTTACAGCTCTTTAATTTTGGGTCCGTCTACACAATAAGACTGATAATTGTGTGAAAAATGGACAATAAGTGAAAGAACTTTTTTTTTCCCTTAAAAACTTAAAAATTTTGGCTCTTCCAAAATTTCCCGAAATGACTTTGATGACGGGAAATCCCAAAAAAAACAAAATTTATTTCAAATGAAATTTTTGAAATTTTTTAAAGTTAAGGGGAAAAAAAATTAATGTGTTAAAAAGACGAATACCATCGTTTTGCACAAAAGCAATTTTTTGGAAACAAAGGTTTTTAGAATTGACAAAGTTCCCTTTAAAGTAGACTTTTAAAAACTTTTGGGGGTTTTTTTTTTAAACAGAAAAAATGAAAGTGTTTTTAAAGAATGAAAGAAAAAATATAAATGTTTCCCAAAATAAGGGAAGGGACCCTGTATCCAGAAAACTAGGCCCCTTTCGATGTTTTTAAATTGTACTTAAACTAAAAATTTTGATTCATTACAAAGAAGGGCCCCCGAATTTTAATCTAGTAAATCTTTTTATGTCAAAGGGAAACAAAAATTGTTTCCCAAAAATTAACGGGGGGATTAAACCCAAAAACATGGGAAACCCTTTTTTAATGTCGAGATTTTTTATCTCGAATACAGGGCCGTTATGTTTATGTCGTTTTAGGAAATTACTGTTTCTTTACAAAAAGATATTTTTTTCCCCCATTGGAAATTTGTCAGCAGTCGTGTTATGTCTGGGAATCATTCATAGGCAAGGGAAATTTTTTTGGTTTTTAATTTTTTTTATTTTTATCTTAATCTTTGTTTTAAACCCCTTTTTGGGTTTAAAAAAGATTTTTCTTTTTTCCCCAAAGAAAAAAGAATTTTTTTTTCGTGGGTTTAAATTTTTGTAAAAAAAAAGTCATCTTTTGGATTGTTGTTTAAAAAAGGGCGCAAAATAAAATGGCATGAAAAGACTTTTACCCTACACTTGTTTATATACAAACAGAAAATAATTTTAACAAAAGTACATCTTAATCTTGAAAAGATTTGTTAAATACGATTTTACATTGTTGGACAAAAAATTTGACTAGACATCTGTTTTTTAGTATATGTTTTATTTAAAAATTTGAAAATTTTTACAAAGGGTTGAACAATTTCCCACAAATAGATTTTCTTTTTTGTGTAAAATTTTTCCTGCCATAAAGCATATTTTTTAATTTTAAATTTAATTTCCCAAAAAAGAAATTGAATAATATGAGAACGAGTATTGAAAAGTTTTTTGTACCCTCCACAATAAAGGGAAAAGGTTTTTATTTTAAAAGTTTGTATTAATTTTAAAATTTTTAAACAAAAAAATTAAAAATACCCCGGGTCCTCCTCCTTTTTACTAAAGTTGGGGGTAAAAGTTTGTTTTTTTTCCCTGTACTATCAAATTTTAGGGCGTGAAAAAAAAATTTTTTTTTTTGTTATAACCTGTAAATAATAAAACTTTGTTTAGCCCCCAAAAATGACTTTTCTTTATTATTTCTATTAAGTTTTTAAAATTTTAATTCTAAAAAAACTCTTCAAAACCCGTTCGCTTATTTATTGGGGGAAAAATTCAATTTAAAGATTAAACCAGGGGGAGTGGCCTTTCCAAGGGGTCCTGTCACACCGGACCTCCGGAAAAAACAGCAGGGCCCCTTGGGGACATAAGAAAGATAACAAAAACCATACAATATTTTTTTCGTCGATGGGAAAAAAATGTGAACTGTTAAAAATTCTCCTCCCAAGATTAAAAAAAGATATAAAAAGTCAATTGGGTAGTTGTTACGTCTTTTTAAATTTTCCCTGGTTGTCTTGTTTTTATTTTGCTATGTTTTTAAATCAAAAAATTTTTTTGCTATTGTAATAGCGTAGAAAAAGAGCCAAACTTACATTATTACTATAATTCTACTTAGTTAATGTATCATTATTACTTTTTATCTGTTATCTGTTATTTTTATGTTGCTTCTGATATGGAACACACGTAAGATACCTCATTGTACTTGTTGATAGGTTTCTTACTCTATTTGATCATTGGCTACAGAAACATTGTGTATTCTAACCTATCAGATTATTTGCTTTGTATTTCCTTAATATTATTGCATGAATAAATTTCTATAGTATGTATCGAGCTTTGTAATAAACAATTTGAAATTTCAATTTGTTTCCTCAATATATCAATGGTGCATAAAAATGTTCTAATCTGTTACCTTTCACAGATTCAAAAACTTTCATGCACAAAAATCTTTTTGAATGACAAACATAACATACATAAAAAGCAATAAAACAATAAAATGTATTTTTCTAGAAAGTCTGGCGTTCGTGGTAGGTAAATATTTATAATCATGTCTTCCGGAAGTTATATGAGATTTTAATATCAAGCAGTATAAAACGATGATTTCTGGCATAGAATATCGGGCTTAAAATATGATTTATGTCTCTTTTTGACGTTTTACGGGCAATGAAAAGTTACATGAGAAAATAATGTTAAATTATGGGGGCTAGGTAACGCCATGTCATTTCGTATTTTTGCAAAAAATATATTAAAATGCATAAATTCGAAGGAACAACAAACTGAAATTTTGCTAGAAGATCTATGACACATACAATATGGCGTAGATTGTTCTTTTTTTTTGCAAACTCAAATTTCGTCGTCCCTAATTGTTTTCTTACAAATGTCACTTTAAATGTTTTGCAGTGTCGCGTCCATACACTTTTCGTCGAGGTGTACTTTCGTGTTCCGATTGTACAAGCGTATGGGCTCATCAATAACAGCGGAGAGAGCAGTAATAATAGTTTTCCGAGGCGAAAACATAAATGAAAATACAAATTGAAGTAAATCTGCCAACATAGTATAAAAGAAAACAAGTCAAATTACTACTTATTAGAGCAGAGTTGTTCTAACTTTTAAGAAACAAATTTAAAAAATAAAAAAAAAAATTATAAAAATAAAAAAATTTAAAAATCTTAACCACTTAAAAGAATATAAGCATTGTAAATGCATGCTTCCTGTGAATTTTACTACCTGAAAAAGAACAAATCCTTCGTATCATCTGGGAATTTTTATTCTTCAATTTCTACTAAGCTCTTAAAACTGTTTTATAGTCTTTTCTGGCTTATTAAAATACTATAAATGTGTTTTCACTTAAATATTATCATCTTTTAAGACAGTTTTAAATTGATAAGCTTATGTTCTCATAAAGCTAATTATAAATACATGTGCGTACGTGTAGCTGATATTCTTTGAAGGATTTCGTCGTTCTAGTCAATACATAGTCTTTTTATTATGTTTGGCCTGTCATAATTAAAATTACTACCATCAATAAATGAAAGTGGTAATCTGAACACTTTTCGCAAAAAGTACATTATAGTTCATGTTTTATAAATATTTTTTGAAGAATCATATTTTTCATATATTAAAAGCTTGCATTTGTCATATGTTTTATGCGCCCAAAAAGCAATTTGACTTCAAAACCCCATTTTTGACCCCAAGGTTTAAAAGAAAAAACTGCAACTACAAATGATATATTTTAATTCAAAAAAATTTTTTTCTACAAAACGGGAAATTTGTTTTATTTTATGAGTTATATTTAAAGGCCCGTTTAAAAAACCCAGCCCCAAGGGGTGATGGGAAATAAAACTTGTTCTGATAACCTTTTCAATATTTAAAAGAAAGCTATACAACCCATTTTTTAAAATTTAGGTTAATTTTTTTGCATGCCTTTGTCCAAAAATTTGAGGGGTGAGTTCGTTATCTAACGTACATTAATTATATAACAAAATGGTATAAAAAGTTCCTGAAAAAATATTCAACTGCTTTTTGTAGGTGTTGCGATTAATCTGCGACAGATAGCAGTTAGCTCAATCAAAAGACTATACAAGTAGGCGCTATGGTATGACTTTTTTCAATATCCTTTAAAACATAATATTATTAACTTCAGTATTGACTGTTTAATGAAAAAATTCGCTCTTTTTCCAGTTGATTTATTTCCAATATAAAACACGCCTCAATGATTCTGCAGTAGCTTCCTATCAAAACATTATAAAATGCAATCAGGAGATTAAGTTCATAATCAGAAGAGGATATTTGCATACAATCGCTTTTATTGTAAACAATTTTTCAATAAAAGATAAAATGTATTCTTCAAAACAGAACAATATGTATATGCACTCTTATTGTTTTAGTACGTACTTGTATATATTTTATAGCAAATTGCAAAACTTACTGAATACAAATGTTTTCACAAACTTGTGAATTCTGTTTTGTTTTTTAAACAATCTTAATAAATTTGGCTATCTGATATTATTCTCATTTAACAAACACCTTCCCCTCATAACTTAACACAACAAAATGTTTTTAGGGTATTTTCTTTATCTTTAAAAGATACTATCAGAAGTTTACATTTGCTTTATTAGACTTGTGTTGCTATTCATATTTAATTAGCTTTTAAATTGTTTTCTAAGACATACTCGTAAATGCTTCATTAAACATTGATAGTAGTTTCATGCAAATATGAAATGAAATTAAAAATATGTGAAATAAAGGGCTTTTTTCTTACGATACATATAATTGAATTTAGTAAGACAATTGGGGTGATACTTATATAATTTTGAGAGACTACTGACTTATATGATTGTGTCAAATGTCCATTTAAGATAGTTTTCACATTGTAAAAAGTACTTTTACGTTTAACTTTTTAGTTAAATGTATCTTTTACCATAAATTTAACTATCTATAAATAGTGTCTGCCCGCAGAACAGCATCGGATTAATATCCAGAGGTCGCTGGTTTGATACTCGAGAGAGACACAATTGGTACCTGATAATTGACCTCGGACACTGATACTTATGTCCATTTGGTTGCCCAATCCAGGAGACATTAAATTGACTGAAACATCTCACCATAGCCTTTATAAAATGTTCAATCACACTACTATTTATATACTTTTTAATATAATCAACGATACTTTTGTTGTAAAGAATTTTATGAAAAACAGGTTTTAAAGTATATACTAAAAGCAAATTCGACACCGTTAATTTCTTTTTTTTTTCGAAACGTTTATGCCAAATTTATTTACAGAACATCTTAAGTTTCTGCAAGTTCAACTTTAATTAAACAATATCTCTAAAAGTCATTATTCTTGCTGTTCTATATAAAGAAGACGTTATAACTTTTAATGCCTCATGAAGCTGTCAGTACAATAGCTGTTTTGTCGCAATAAACTTCCTACGGGTTTTCTCTCTTTCCTATTTTATGGTTTCTTCGAGACGCTGACAATGATTACATTCTTTGCTGTTTTGTTAATGGTTAGAAAAAGATACTTTTTTCTGTTTGAACTTAGAAGAAAACATTAGATTCTTTGTGCCGTTTTCATTTACGAGAAGATTGTTTAGTTAATAGTTATAATGCGATATTTTCCCCATATTGAACTCAGAAGTATATAATCGGTTATATGTGTCATTTTATTTATATTATGTCTTTTAAGTTATTTTGTTATCTCACAGTCTATAATAATGTTGTGTATTGGTTGTACAGTTCAAAATATTGTTATCCTTTTTCCGACTCAAAGCTTCCTGATGTGTACATAAATCCTTGCAAGGATTTGTTGGGTACTGCGTACATTGTATGTCGAATTTCCTTGTATATCAATATCTTTTAATGGCACCATAACAACTGCTATACATTCGTTTGGTACTAACATTGTTTAAGACAGTCATCCTGAATACAGTGGTGACGGAGTTATGATGTGCAAACATGTTTATAACAGTAGGGCCAGTAATATGTAATAAGTCCAAAATTCGTCTCTCTCTCTGAATTTTGTTGAATTGTATAAAAGAGAAATCTATGTCTATATTTTCTTTAATTTGTACAAACAAATTGCATTTCACATTAGAATTTCTTCATAAGACAAAACTCAATTTTGAAAATTCACTGAATTTTGCTGAACTGTGGTATACAGGTATCTTTAAGATTTGTCTGTCCACTTGTATCTATTCTAATTTGTTTTACCAACAACATGTTATCAGTTCCTGCATATTCAGATAACATTGCTTGTATATACATACAAAATGCACGCGTCTTTGATTGAAATATTTAACAAATTGCCATTTACAAAGAAACTCCTGCAATGATTCTTTTATGACAAAAAAGATATTTCTACACACTTACAGAAAAAAGAAACCTTTCAAAATGCATTTAGTTCTCATCTTTTACAATCCCCTGAGATTTATATGCACTATTTGCATCATTAATAATTCATAATTCAACACTTGCTTAGCTCAAGAATGTCAATATTATTTAGGAGCATACAAGTAGTATTTCTTCCTCATGGCAACTCGTTTTACATTCTAGAGTTATATTATATTTGGACAACTAGTATTTCATATTTACTGTTTTTTTACCTTGCAAATGCATTTCGTTTATCATTTCACATTTTTGCAATTTATCGACAACACATTATTTATTTAGTATTGATAGATTTAATCTATGTACACTTAACATGAAATACATCATCTAAAACCGAGATTTAACATGAATTGAAGCAAAAATATTGAGTATGAATTATCCTTTTATTGTTCAAGCTGGCATATTCGTTCTTCGCTACACAGGATGTAATATATTCATGAAAGTTTACGTGATTTCGGATAAACTTAGCTTGCTCGGAATACGTAAATATGGGGTCAAAACAAAGAAAAACATACAAATATATTTCTGGTTAATTATCTTTATTTTAGCAGTATTATCTCTTTGATTATAAAGCAAAGATTATATTGAAAGGTAAAACATATATTATTTCAACTGTAAACTAAAATTTGTGACATGAATACCCCAAAATTAGAAATAAAACGTATACAATTAGTTTTTTTAACTAATTCAGTATCATGTCACTTACAGTAAATTATAAAAATATTTTTAAAAGCCAATTAGACCTCAAAATGCTATAAGTTTAAAAAAAATTCAATTCAGTTAAGAAACGAAACAAAACAAAAAAAACACTCATAGGCAAAAAAACTGGGTTTTGTTTTGCTTTACAATTAGTTTAATTAGAATTATTTTCTGTGGAAGTCAAAATACATATTGATATCTTTATTTTATCATTAAATAATTTTACATTCGGGAACACTTCCGTTCAGTGAGAAGCATCACCTAACGCTTAAAATTCAAGATAAAAAAAAAACAGAAACTTTTTTGTTAATCTTCGATTTTATTTAGATTTTCAAAATGTGTCTACTCTTAATATATGAGCCCTGTGTGCGCGTGTTAGGGTGGGGGAGGGTTTGTCAATTGTCAATATTGGACTTCTTTACATTACAGTTTTATAAAACAGTAAACTAATCTTAATATAAGATTTCTATTTCACTGGACTGCCAATCAATATTACATTTCTATTTCATTTTAGTTGACATATGTCGTTAACTGTTATAGATATTAGATTTCTTTGTTATACGATTGTCATTAAATGTAAAATGTTAAGATTTCTATTTATTGGATTGACATATGTTTATTGTTAATATTCGATTTATTATTTTATTAGATTATAATGTAACTCTTACTGTTTATATTTACAGTTTTTGTTTGATAATAATCCAAGTCTCTGGACCAGGCTAAAATGATTTTCATTAAAATCTCTTATGACAATAATAAGTTCTCTGATAGTCCTCATGCATATTATATATAACATTTAACGCAGTTGGCAATCATAGAAAGGTTTACCCGTTGTATACGTTTCTAAACAGTGTAATTGCTCATAACGACCTGAAGCAGTAAACATTGTATTTTGACAGAAACGCTTTTTGGGGAGAATAGAATATCATTATTATTCTAAATAATATGTATATATAAAATAAATCATGTGCACAAGTTATTCCAAACAACCAACATACGTAGAAAATTCACGCTCTGTTTTGATGACCTTTGCCTTCATAATTAGCTCGTTATCACTATATACCAATGTTACATCAAATTCTTTATCTTTCAGGGTATTCGATCCCTTCTGGATGCTCGATCTTCAATTTTCCAAGCATAGTACATCCTTCGTCTGTGACGTGTTTTGGGTTACGTCTCGTTGACTTAAATATTGTTACAAACGTAACTTGCGGATGAGTTGGGATGAAGGAACTATGTCCGATAATCGCCTTGTCCAATATTATTATGATATCATCTTTGCGAACAAATATGGTCAACTTGTCGTCGACAATTTCTCTCTTGTTTCTAACAACCATTTTGAGGCAGAATTTGTACTGTAATCGGGATTCTCCAACGCTGCTACACCATATGTGAAAGACATAATTTTTGATTTGATAGTATTCGGCATGTGACCAAACATTACAGCATCTTTCAGAACTGCTAAACTTGCCTCACTTGGTCGTATTATATTGTGGGTCTTTTTTAATTGTTTCTTAAATGCGTCGTAAATTATTTCACTTTCACTAAACACTCCTGCTAATAGAATAGTTTTGACATTTTTCATACGCGGCTCCGCTACAATGGCTTCAACATTTGAAATCAAATGTGTTACTGTTGGATCAAAGAACTCTTTAATTACAGAAGAATTCACATGAAACTTATTTCCTTCAAATTTTGTTTTCTGACTGCGTCCCAGAGAAGCAATAATTTCGTCAGTTGACCTATTTCCTTTTTCTGCTTCTGCATAAACTATCAGAAATCAATGCTTACATCCGGTTGCACAAGTTTTTTCTGTATCTCAAACTGTCGAAGCAAGTGTGTGTAGCTATACATGTGTTCCTTTTTAAATTGATCTGCAGATGAGATTCCAAATATTTGGTTAGCCAATGCAAGAACTTGTCGTTTATGTTAGTTCCAGCGAACGAGTCTCCACTAGGCTTGTGTATATCTTTCAATGCGCCATCAATCTGCTATTCATATACTGATATATCTGCAGTGCCACCTGAATAGAAATAATGCTATTTAAACCTTTTTTTCATTAAATTTGTATTACCTCACATATTCAGATATCTGTGCCCAATTAATTATTATCATTTACCATCGGAGTATCATGTCAGAATATTTTTATATACAACTACAAAATTATTAATAAACATGCACAAGTAGGAACCATAAATTTCCTGAAAAATGAAATAAACAAAAGATATATAACTATGAAACTATTTACAAACATGGGCGAAAAGAAAACATTGAGTCTTTTCAAGCAGTGCGAATCCTAATGAGTCGTATCGGCTCGGTCACATATGGATGACGTGTGTACATCGCTAAGAGATAAATCTTTCTGTTTAAATTAGCCTCCTGAAAAAAGGATATCGGTATAATAATAGGAGTTTTCGCTTTATGTTATACCTCCAAGGTCAATCACCATATACTGTGTCCATGCTTTAGATAACAAGGTCCTTGTCTTATCTGTTGCATTTGTGTACCAGACAGACGCTGACTCGGGCTCCAGAGCTAGTGTTAGACGTGAGGAGCTTATTCCTGCCTAAAAAAAGAACAAAGATCAATTAGAGAAGACGGCATTCACAAAAAGCAGCCCCGATGCAACCCAGAGACAGTGGTAGGTTATCCACACCATGTACGAGTATATCCAGTCACGCAGAATGTGCAAAAGGTAGCACAGAAGTGTGCAATTGTATGGTCGAAACGAGCACCACGGAAAGAAAAATATCAATATTTTATTTAAAATCAACTTGAAAGTATTGAATTACGTTGTCAAGGCATTATATTCTAAACCTCATTAAAATATTTCCCTGAAAGTGTTTATTAATTTATAAACCTCATTTTTGTGAGACTAATGACCTGGCTAGCGTATTGTATGCGAATTTATGTTTCGTCGATATCTTTTAATTCAGCCCAGTACATATGGTTTTTGATATTAGTGTATTTGAAACATTTGCCCTTCTTGGACCATATTACATTATATTATATTAAATAAATGCGACTCGGGTTCTGAAACATATTTTATATGCTATTAGTTTGGCAAAAATGCCCAATATATACCGAATATGAAGAAAATCAAGTTTAAAATGACAAGTGTATTACAATAGTGATCAGGTTGTCGTTCTCACGGATGATATTAAAACATATTCCTGTAAATATTTATAATAGTGGCTAAAACATTATGTCATAGCAGCCAATGGCATAGCAGCCATAGTCGCTTATTCATTTGTTTTGGTTACGAATATTTTTTTGCTATATTTTGGTTCGTTTACATACCAGAGTCGGCGTTACTTTTATGTTATTTGCACATTCCTGCGTTGTTGGATATACACGGATGTCCCAGAGAAAGGCATCGAACTAAAATTTGGAAAGGACTCAAGGACGGAGAATGTCAGGAAGGACATGTTAATAACTGTAACAATTAGCAGTTTAATATCATTCATTTTTGATGGGTTTTACGTCATACAAATACAGTTTAAAGCGACTATATTCAAATATTTCATTGTTTTAAATTGTATTTCAACAAATATTTTAAAGACTGAAATCATATTTTTGTTGCTCTCTTATTTATAGTATAAATATTCATATACCTCAACAGCTGCTTGCCGCATGAATTGTTTGGCGGTGTCATTCCATATAGCAGGTACTGTCAAACATACTTAATGTATTTCTCTTTTACCCATGGCTCTTCTTTTTCCAGGCGTTTCAATAGATGGTTTCTAAGGTAGCGAATTGACATGGCAAAAATCGTCATGGCAGGCATTGATACACCATTTATGTCTTCTATGGTCGCCTTTTTTGTTAAATTTTTTAAAGTTGCGAAACAAAACTATTATTTCTGTATTTAATTTCTTTTGTCAATGCTGGACATAATCTATACAATAACTGATGTACATGTATAACAAAATTTAAAAAATACAACGATAAAACTGAAGAACATTACCAGATTTGTCTGATTCTAAAGAATGTTAAATAACAGGAAATCATGTTATCAATACAGGAATGATATGTTTGTTTATAAACTTATTGGTTCCTTCTTATATTTTACAAAAGTTAATATTTTTCAGCAGATCTTCAAGTCAGTATTCTATTAAATGTTATCAACTTTGAATTTATAACTTGAAAGTCAATCTTGCTTAGACGTGTACTCTTTTTATTTGTTTTCCTTCTTGTAAAATATCATTATCATGCAGCCGGTTCTAAAGACTATAGATGTCCTTAGTTGCATGGCATGGTAAATAGTTTTGCTTTTGTATCTTTATTTCATATCTATCGACTTATTCTGAAAGATACTCAATGTTTTCTAACCTGTATTTGTACTTTGATGCCAAATATATTTGTTTTTAAAGAGAACAGTCACCATCATAAGTAATAGAAAGAGCATCGATAAACGAGGTTTTCTGATTTGTACGAGGGGATTAAGCCCCCGGGTATAAATCAGATTACCAAGTGTTTTGGTGTTCTATCTCTTTTGTATCAAAGGCAAAATGAAAAAAAACACATTCCCTGTTGTCACAGTATGAAATCTTTGAAAAATGTAATCAATAAATGAAAATACAAATGTGACATTTCTATCGTTATTCCTCTCTCTGTCGTCACAAAAAGTAAACCTCAGAAAAGTTAGTCAATCAATGGGCATGCTTTGGAGTGCGAGTAACTTATACCTGCACTCCATTTAAGGCACTGTGCATATATGTGTATACGATTAAACTCTATCACATTTTCATTAGGAGGATCTCCAAATTATGATACAAAACATGCTTACCACATTGTTGTAAAGAAATATCTTGAATCGTCTAAACAGAAGCCAATTATGGTGATTTTCTTCCATAGAAAGATTAAAATAATTATTTTCAGCATCATATCCAAATGAATGAAATTCTTTTGTTGGTGAAAGGAGAATGCTGGTAGGTATCTTAGACGAACGATAGCCTCTTTGGTCTGTACCCCATGCTTCACTGACTTTTATTGCCGTAAAATTATCGCGGAATGAATATGCATAGCCGCTGTATGATGTGCCGAAATCAAATGCTGCAACTATCATGGACGTTTCTGCATCTAAAATAGCGTATTCTTTATTGTATAAAATTGTTTATATAGAACGATAGACTGTTAGTTCTGTTAGTACGATGTACTAAAGGCCAATTAAGCTCCTGAAATGCTCATTTTTATTTCTCAAAAAAACTTGTCATCTTGATACACTTTCTAAAAAGTTACACATTGGCCATATGACCGAATGTTTCAATATCTTTATTCGGCGGTTAAATCAACTTAAAATGGAAGGACATATATGTTTCTTATCACATAAACCGAAAATAGTCTTAAATTATGACAAAACGTACCTGACTGACATGTAAAATGCTTACCACCTCGAGAAAACAACACTGAATGTGCAAGATTTTAAAATAACGGTAGAAATGGTGTAAAACAAAGTGGTATATTAACTTCTACATATTAAAGATACTTATTAATTATACCAACCAAATAAAGCAGGAGAAGAAGCAAAATATGGCTCATCCATAAGGCCAATGAGTAACCTTTTGGAAACTGTAGCAAAACTTACAAAATGAAATAAAAATTTTGACAAAAAACAAGATTTTTTAAGCTTAATGGAACTTCAATATTTATTTTAATATGTAACAAAAAGAATAGCAAAATAAAAGGTTTTTTGTATTACCCGGTGAATTATTCTATCAAATTTCAAAACTGCGTATAACGTGGTGCATACACTGCAACGTGTCCTATTTATTTCACCTCAAATAGCAAAAAAAATGAAACATAATATCATTGTGCACTTAAAAGTTAATCCTATTTAAGGTATGACCCACCTTATGCATTACGTCCACTTTGAAGAGTATTCAAATAGGCTAGTCAACTGCATTGAAATTGAGGGGGCATTGTTTCAAGCCTTGGAAGAGGCAACTTTTTTTTCTTTTTTTTTTTTTAACATTATTTATGTGTTTCTAGGATCACTCTTGGTAAGAATAAAGTATTTCATTTTCATTGAAAAATTATATTCGGTATTTGTTTGGCTTAATTATGCCGAATTTATTATCAAATATGGTACCTGACATTTTAAAGTAAAAACTAGACAGTAAAAGTATTTTATATTTGACAAGCTCAACCAATATACTTTTAAAAAAAATAGGCAAACTTTGAAAACACTCCCTCATTTGATAAATTTTAGGGATATTAGCAGAATTTTAGCAGATAAGGCCCGCCAAGTAGGAAAACGGTCAAACAACTATTTAAAAATGGTGGGATAGATTAACATTTTCATACATATTTATAACAATTGGAGTAGAAACAATAGTTTTGATTGTGCCATTTGTTAGCTGAATGCTATTATTTGTTTCTCAACAATATTAAACAGGAAAAACATTTTTATAATGATTATATTATAGATTATTTAGAGTTTCTCATTTCTGAAAAAGAGCCCTTGTGAAAGCCAAGTTTAAGTTTGCAATTTGTCCCTTTTATGATATTTTTCATTCAGCGCTAATTTGTTCATATAACATGCACTAAAACCACTGTTTAAATATTATAAAACTGATGTTTGCACTTTCTAAAGAAGGAAAACTTTATTTGTTTCTGAGGCATAATGTGCCTTTAAAGCGTGCGCTTGACGTACTTTATAACATTTCGCAGACGAGTTTGTTTCAATTTCATGTAATTACAGTGACATTACGTTATTTTTTTATGTCAAGTTGAGATGAATAAGAATCATACTTCAAACGATTGGCTGTTATAATGGTAAATAATTGATAATGGAAAAATGTGTATGATACAATATAAAATCTACCTAAATTATAAAAAAATCCTGCCCCACTTTTTTTTTAAAGAATTGAGCATTACCGATACATTCTAAACGATATTTACAGAAATTTCTGTTGTTCACATGAATAATTGATAATTTTTTATAGTAGCATAGGAAAATTAACAGTTATTGCAAAATGTCAAGTTATTTCTTTTTTTTTTCCTGTTTACTTACCCTTGGATGAGCATAATATCACTTTAAGAATTGTACCCAAAATGTATTGTTCAAGCTGAAAGTTCATTCGTTTTATTCATGCTATAATTTGGGAGATGATTTTTTTATATAAATTATACTTATTTTGTAAGAAAATATTGTTGATCGCATATTACATTTATGGTGCAATTTTAAAGAAGAAAAAACGACAAAAGAACCTTATATACTTCTATCATTTCTTATATCCAGAGTTCGTCACCGACATTACCGTAACATAGTTGTTTTAAAGTTTTGAATCATTTTATTACCAAAGCGACCATTAATATGTCATTTGAATGTTGTTTTTTGTAGTTATGACCATAAATAAAAATATAACTTTCAAGCTTGTGCCCAAGGCGAGCTTTTGTGATCACTATTTGTCTTGTGTACATTGTCCTTATGTAGTAAATACTTCACGAATCTTCTTCTTAAGAACTTGTAAGGGCTACTTCTTAGTTATTTAGCATGAAATATTGTCTAGTAGAGCTTCCCCAAACTTGTTCAATTAAACCCCCCAGGGTCTACATAATCCCCGACTCATGTGGTAATGGGATTTCCTTGTATCTATATACTAAAGCTTACAAGAGCTAAAGCTTAGATATTTAGATTGCAACGTTATTTTGTTGACATCAACCAAGTTTGTTTACATTATAGCACTGAGGCCTAAACTAGCTTCACCAAGGAAGGGGAAGGGGTCATGCATTCCTTGTGTATCAACCAGTGACTTCCAAAACAACAATTTATCTTTAACAACCATTGACATTCCACAGCAACCAGGTTCTTTTCAAAGCAATATGTGCCTACCATAGCAACCATTGACTTTTCATAGCAACCGTGACCTCTATTGCAACTATTTACTTTGTAAAGGTACCATTGATTTTCCATATCTAACAGTGACTTTCCACAGGAATTAGTGACTCCGAAAGCAACCATTGACTTTCCATAGCAACCATATACTTGTTTAGCAACCATTACCATTCCATAGCTTCCGGTAGCTCTATACCATTGTCAACGCAGATGACTTCACACTTTACAAATACGGTGTGATTTACAAGAAAAAAGATTTAAATTATGTTAATGATTGGTATAACCTTAAAATGTCCTTGCACCAGATAAAATAGAGTGAATGATACATTTTGTAATACTGTTTCGAAACGGGTCAAAAATTATAATCCTATCCTTATGAAATTAAAAGAAACAATTTACAACTCTAGAAATTCTTCCCGTCCAACAGACATAAGGCGTTTACTTTGGGAAAAAGAAAAAGGAAAGCACATTCATGCTACAGATGGAACCACTCTAAATAGTATATTTAATAATAAAAAAAAAAACGTTCATGAGAAAAAAATACATTTGTTTTTTTTTAGGTCAAAGAAATTATGTCAAAAGGCTTCTTTTTTGTTACGAAAAATCAACCTTTGTTACGAAAAATCAACAATTTTTATGTAACAGAAGTAACAGAAATAAATTTACTCTGATATTGCAAGAATCATGTCATTTTTTGTAGCATTGGACTCGGTAGAGGCGCCAGTAGAAATAATAAAATAATGTAAAGAAATTACTTGCAATCCCCTTTGTATGCATACACTAAATAAATGCAGAAATCTCCATATAGAGCTTAAGATGGCTAACTTAGTTAATTACGGTCAGTACACTTAGTTAGACGGCAGGATTTTTTCCCAGTGGGCAGTTAATTGACAATGACAGTTCAGCTGCGTTCATTATTGATGGGTAAATTCACTTATTGTCGAATGAATAGAGAGAAATAGAATCCTTGAGTAACATCCAAAACAACAAGAAAATCTTGCAGGCTCGGTTGGATAAAGCTGATTCGCAGACGGTAATGCAAATCCATGTCCCTCAGCACCGGCTTCAGCAGTATTCAACAGTTAAACATGTAACATGGTATCGGATGAAGGCGCATGTTTAAAGGTTTCAACAAATGAGGGCCGGAGTCAGTGTACTAGTATAGTTTACAAAAAAGATACTTATTCGCCAATAACCTGAATCATCTATTATTTCTAAAGCCTTTTGGAAATAAGTACAATTACAGTGATTTAGTATTTTGTATGGTAGTCAAAATACTACTTTGTTTACATTTGGTTACTTTTGTGACAAAATTGTATCAGATTTAGTGCTACTTGTTTAGGAAACAAGCATTAACAAGCTCTTATACTGTTATTTGAATGTAACAAAACTAATGATTTATCATTTCTAAGAAATGGAAAACTAATTTGTTTCTAAGGCATAATGTGCCCTAAAATAATTCATGAATTTATTTCTTTATTATTTAAGTTTGTTTGTTTGTTTGTTTGTTTGTTTGTTCCTTTCTTTCTAAATTAATTAATAAATGTATTTATTTATTCATTTCTTAATTAATCAATTAATTATTTAACTTATTATTTTTATCTATTTTATCATATTTATCTATTTCTATATTTCGATAATATCTATTAATTTACTTACAGATTTTTTTTATTTACTTAATATATATTTGTTTAGTTATTTAATTATTCATATTTGATAATTACATTTGTTAATGCAGGGACAGTGTTCTAGTTTCAGGATAATTCCGAATATTGTAAAGTCCACACTCATACAAAATAATATTCTGAACAAATTTTAGTCACTAAAATCTTAATATTGATACAGTCACTGAGTTATTAAAATTATTTTTAAAAAATACGATATATCACAAAGTGACTTGTTTTGTCGTAGTATGACTAGGTCAGACCTATACGATATAATTCGACATTTAAGCCGCGCCATGACAAAACCAACATAATGGGTTTGCGACCAGCATGGATCCAGACCAGCCTGCGCATCCGCGCAGTCTGATCAGGATCCATGCTGTTCGCTTACCGACCCTATTACAAGTAGAGTGACTGATATCGAACAGTATGGATCCTGATCAGACTGCGCAGATGCGCAGGCTGGTCTGGATCCATGCTGGTCGAAAACGCACTATGTTGGTTTTGTCGTGACGCGGCTCATTTAATTTCGATAGATACAAGTTTAACACCAGTTTTACAGTACACCATACAATTAGGTGTTCTTGACTTTAAAAAGACAATACATTTTAAAAATTTAAGCTGTACTTTTTCAATACAATTAATATTACCAAAACCCCAAATCTCACAGCCGTACAGTAGTACAGGTTTTACAATTTTGTTAAATAAATCTATTTGCATGTCCATTGGTAATTATATCATTTTACATTTTTATAAAGCTATTAACGTATCAAAATAGATTTACAAATATCTAAACCATGGTATAAGTCATATTTTATTTCGGCATCAATTACAGTGTCGTCTGCATGCACAAAAAACAACGCTTTTATCGTGTATGTTACATCATTATTGTTACTAAAATATGGGTGGAAGATTTTCACATTGGCGTACTCCAATATAATAAATGAAATAGTTAGACATATCCCCATTTACACATGCACATGACTTTTAAGTTTCACATATATTTTTAATTGTGTTCATAAACTGTCGATTAATATTATAATTTGACCCTAAACCTGGCCTCCAAATTTTGTCGAGGGCACATTTCAAATTTATAAATTTAAAGCACACAACATTTTTCTTTACTATTTCTACTATTTCTGAGCAAATCGATAAGAGTATTTAATACAAACATTATCAATAAGTCAATAACCTTTTTCTAAACCCAGCCTGATTTTTATTCATTTCATCTATAGTAAAATATGTATTCAGTTCTTTACATAATTGTGTCATCATTGGAATTTTCATATTCTTTACTATCTAAATTCATGTCCTGAAAATATTCGTAAAATTCGTTATGGCCGGCGCTACGCTTGGAAATTTTCTTACCGTTTATAAATATTTTGCAAAATATTTTTGGGTAATTAGATTTACCTAATTTCTTTATCTGAGATATAATATTAATTGTGATATTCATGTAATTGTATACATATACATGAAAAGTGCGTTAACTGGAGTACAGGTATTAGTTACATGTACCCACACTCCAGAGCATATCCGTTGATTAGCTCATTTTGGGGTTTACTTATCGTGACGGCAGAGAAAGAGATGGCGATATAAATATCATATTCAGATGCACGTTCATTGGGTACTGGGGTTTCGTATTGTGACAAAAGGGAACATATGATGTCAAAACACTCGTCAATCTGATTTATACTCGGGGGCTACGCCCGTAGTGTTTCGATGCTCTTTCTATTATATATTGTACAATATTGCATTTATAGCACTTTCATTAAAGAAGATCATATTTTGTTATTTTCCTTTCGAACATATTATATAAAATTAATGTTCATACTGAGTTACTTTATAACTTAAGCCATATTTAAGTATAATATTCAAATGATACATTTCTAATGTTTTTATCAACGCTTGAAATACTAATGGATAAATGTGCAATTTGTAGGTCAATCCACTTTGAAAAATGTTTAAGAACAGAGGTTCCACATGAAAAATCGACTTTCTTTCTATAGAAATAAGGCACATAAATCCTCTCGATTGTAAATATTTATAACATCCCAGGGTTCAATTATACGCCTGACCTTATTTTATTGCGATATGCAATCAATTTTATTTACAGACGAATAAACCATACATCTGCAAACATCTAACGCTTACACTTAGAAGGTGATACTCAGTAATCTTTTTTACACAGACATTTATCCGCCTCATCACACGTCAGATATCACTGAAAATCTCACTGAAACAGATATATTTCATTGGTTGCAGGACATTGATTTCATGTCGTAAACTAAATCTTATCTCTTATATCAAGTCGGATGTAAGGCGTTTTCCAGCTTTTAATCCGTCTTTCCTTCAAACATAAGAAAACTGAAATATTTCTTTTTAATTTGTTGTTTAACTTTCATGGAATTTTTTTCATGGGGTTCATGGCTTGCATTAGACGATTCAAATACTGTGGATCTCAGATAGGTATGATTGTAGTCTTGGTTTTCAGCGAAAAATGTAAAAGAACCTTTTCATCAGTTTCTATTCTATCATCATCGTCATCATCATCATCCTTACCTCTACCATCATCAATGGTGATGATTAATGATGATGGTGCCTATGATTTTAAAGATTCTAATGACGATTATGATAAAAATGATGATGATGATCATTATGATAATGATGCTGCTGATGATGATGCATGAATTCATATTACCACTATTTCATCATGATTTGAAGAATTTTACAGCATAGCTTTTAACATTTATGCTCCTAAAAGAGTATAAAAGGCTTTTACTAACCATCTACATAAATAGAGAGAGATATAACCTAGCTGTTAAGGTATGTGCTTCTGGGATCGTTGTGGGCTCGCGACCATGTCTCCTTATTTGGCACCAATATAAATTAGGTTCATTTTTCAGAACTCTAAAAAACTACAAAGTAGTTCATTTAGAGACATCAACAGATCAAACAAGTACTCTTATGCATCATAGAGTTATTCGGGGTTTTATTTTGTCTGAGACGGAGTTAAGAAGATTACGCATCAATAAGAAGATTTTCTCATTCTGGTGAAAGCTTTTAAATGTAACTTATTGATGGGATCTTACGGTTTTCAGCTTGTAGACACCTTGTGCTTATGGATAAAAATTAGACATGACAATTACGAAAGTATTCATTTAGAGACATCAACAGATCAAACAAGTACTCTTATGCATCATAAAATTATCCGGGGTTTAATTTTGTCTGAG